>NC_059388.1:22627747-22830247 GCF_019703515.2 Myxocyprinus asiaticus
AAAATAACATTTTGCAGACATGTTCTTGACAGATTTCGTGACATTCACCCTCTCCTGTAGTCTGCTTTTTCTTACCAAGACCCATCCATATTATCAAAACCAGGCTATCCCATCTTCAATTGTTTATTCTTCCCTGTGTTTCTTTCCCCATCACTCCCTCTCTTATTTCCTCTGTATTTGGCAGGTCATTTGCCTGAGGCATCATCTTTATCATCACTGCTGCAAAAAGTGAGAGAGAGCCACCAGAGCTTGACAACACTAGTACACACTCACAAATAACTTCCTTCACTCACTCACTGAATATACATTACACGAAAATGTGAGTGGTACTTGCCCATGCAACTAGGGTGGTTAACAGGGTGATGCTATGTGATTACGAAGGTGTTCTGAGTGACAAGTTAGAGCGACAAGTAGTCAGTTATCGGCCATGATTGAGTGCTTCTCTGTTTGGCCATATTTGTGAGCGACTGTGTGTGGGCGTTTGTCCTCTTTAGCCTGGCGGATGCATAGGTGCTTGTGAGTATGCTTTCACTGTTTGTGGAGGGAAATGTTTGCATTTGTTATGGCTTAGTGTGGGAGCATATTTGACACTGCACATTTATGTATTTGCATATGTACATGTGTATGTTCATGTACAGTATGTACATGTACAATGACGTGGTGTTGGCACAGTGAGCATTTCCCGGCATTTGTGCCAAGCATCTGCCTACGTGTCTGGTCCAGTTTCAAAGGCCTTCTGCCCACGTTTAAAAGAAAGATCTGGAAGTCTAGCAGCATGGCGGGAGGACGTGGCCTTTCCATTGGCCTTGTTTTAACTTCCTTTCTGCCAATGAGAACTGATTCACATCCACCAAGAAATCTCTCCACCAAGTCTTTCCAGAGCATGTAAAACCAATTCTATGTGAGTACCTATGTGTTCAACTGAGACCTGCATTGATACTGCTTGGTCATAACGTCCTGCTCTTTGGCCGATGATGCCATGAGATCTCTTTCTTTTATCTGATGTAACAGCACCATATGGGTGGATACTAGACAACCTGGACTCTGGTTTAAAATTTCATGCAGACGGTGTTAAAAAAAGTAGGAATCAAACTTTGATAATAATCTGAGATACAGCATCAAAAGAGGCAAGCTAGTGATGCTCTTGGAAAAGGAGCGATTTGTATTGTAAAAATCTAAAAACAGGAAGTGGTACAGCAAATTAGCCATTACATCTCTCTAAGACATGAGTAACTCTTTATAGCTTGCCACTTTATTGACTTCACAAGCTTGCAAGCTGTGAGATTGGTTACACTATCAATACGTGTTCTGTAAATTTTGTGGCTGTTAGCAGAGGAGCGATGTGTGGCTGACCTCAGTTCTGCTTTCTGTGTTTTTTTTAATCAGCAACTCCAGGGAAAATCTGTGACCTGGCTAAATATGGTAACCACACTAAGTCCATTTTTATTGCATGTAGGCCATTCAAGCACACAGGAAAAGAAAGGAACAGAATCTAACACAGCAATCTAAAGGTCAGGATCCAGATATAATAGACACACTGGCTGATTGTATATAAGGGTGAAAAGTCAAGACATATGTCATATTTAATCCTAAAACGAAAAGAAAGAAATACATTTACTATGAAAACTAAGCCTATTTTTAGGCCTGTTAAGACTATTTGCATTGTAACTTTATTTGTTATTTATTTTAATTATCATTATTTTCATGATAATCCAATCATATTAGTCATATTTTAAAAAAAACTTCAGGACGAGCTGCTCATTAGTACATTTATTTTCCTAACTGGCTCAAGTAGCGTTCGATAATGCAACTGCCTGCATCTTTAGTTTTTTTTTTTTTTTTTTTTTTTTTGCTTGGGCATGAATCAGCAGTTTATGTGCTTGTTTAGCCTGACAGAAAGCATTTTTACAGGTTACTGAAAAACATCTGATTAGTATACCATTTCAAGACATTAGAGCTAGAAAGGAAAAGAAACCTTTGCCTTAAAATTGGGTTCTGCTACAAGAAAATGCATCTTAAAGGACTAGCCATGGAAAACAGACTTCATTGATTTGTTTGTTTGCATGGCTTCAGTTCACCCCTTTGGCTTGTTTACTTCTGCATCAGTGGCATTCAGATGACAGGGAGAGAAGAAAGCAAAGGGAAAGAAAGAAAGAAAGAAAGAGAGAGAGAGAGAGAGAGAGAGAGAGAGAGAGAGAGAGAGAGAGAGAGAGGATGGTTTTAAATATGGGATGAGGGAAGCTTTCCACTGACTGAAATGACCCAATGGAATTGACCCAAAGGTTTTGGATGATTGATTTTCAATTGCCCCAAAAGGTTTTGGATTCCAGCTAAACAAACACCCTGCCTAGATCCTTTTATAAGTTAGAAACAAGTCAATACTGTACCACCAAGGAATTTGCTAACCAAATAATCTTTACTCACCAACAAAAAGTGCTGCTTAACAATAATCTTCAGAATTTACCAGACTCGACCAAACAATTTGGGAGTCATGTAGGTTCTGTCCAAGCGAAAATGACTTATTATTGTGTATTATTACAAGTTTCTCAATAAAAAAAGCAAGACATCTTACTTGGAATTTCTTGCTCACATTTTTCTTTCATTGACAGAAGCTCTAAAATTTAGGGAAAAAACGCAGAGTTGGGAGTTTTTTGATGCAACTATGCTTAAGAACATAGCAAAGTTGTCTAAAGTTGTTAATGTAGCAAGTAAAACTGTAGATAAGACACAGAGGCAACTAAACGATAAATACATATATATCCAAAGTAAAACAAAAGGTTTTGGTGATTATAGAGGATCTTACTCATCCTCAGGGAGGCATTTTAGGCAACCACAGGCAATCAAGAATGTGTATCAGATGCCATTTGTGCCAAATGCAGTCAGATTATTAAACGCGTAGCTGTATATGTACATAGACATGTGTGTGGCTATTTAAATATGCCTGCAGAGGGTATACTTTTAATGGATCATATTTGTTTGTTTTTTCTATGCTGATGTGTAGTTTTTTTATTGTCTATGGTGAAGCCGAAGACAAATTTCCACATTGTGGATAATAAAGTCACTGAACTGAACTGAACATGTTGTCCTCTCCGTTTCGGCAGAATCAAAGCATTTTTGCCAAGTTGAGCTTGTGTCATTACTCTGTGAAAATGTAACCTCTTTATGCGGGTCACTTTGAAAGCCAAACCACAATAGCTCTCAAACTCCATCACACAAAAAACCTCATCGTGATAGATGGGGTATTGAGTAGGGTGGAACACAGTGCCCGTGGAGAGTTGCTTTTGTCAATGGCATCCTGAGTGAGATATGAATTCACATTAGGCAGTGAGGACTCGGGAAGGGGCCAAGCCAGCTTTGCTTGCCCGGGCGCATTCCTCTCCCATTCAGCACTTTGGGAACTGGGAACTCAGGGCACAAATATCGGCCATCCCTGCACTCTCCCTGCCAAACTTATAAGCCCTGGGAAGAGAGGAAGGATCTCTCACAAAGCCAGATCTGAATAAAGGATTTTAAACTCAAGTACCAGCAGTCTAGTGTTTTTCTTTAACACAAAGAGGTATTTAGTGCTTTGAATTGCTTAACTTGTATTGAGCTCTGAACACTCATTTAATGTTAACTGGCACTAAATTACTGCATTAAATATTACCTACAACAGGAAAATTAATACCAAATTTGGCTATTGCTTAATATTAACTAATACTCTGTATGTCATAGGTGGCATCAGCCAAAAAGTCAAGTCATTTCAGAGGCATAATAAGTCATTACATTTAACCAGTGTTGGGAAAGTTACTTAAAAATAGTAATCCACTACAAATTACTAATTATGTCTCTAAAATTTAATTTAGATTACTACTGACTTCATTGAAAAAGTAATCACATTACTAATTACTTAAAAGTTAAGTTACTTTCTAAAATACTTTTCTGCTCAACAAATTCAAAATAATCTCAATATTTCTTGCTCATTGTTACACACAAGTCAAACACTCTTCACCTCACATTTCTCCTTCAATGACTTGTTATTGGGCCATAATTAGTGTATTCTACATATATAAAATATCAGAAATAAGCATAACCCTATAATGTACTTAAAAGTAATTAAATTAATTGAAAGTCAGTAACTAATCTGACTAAAAGAAGTTAAAATGTAGCCTTTCCTCTTTTTTTATCTCTCTTTCCAACTTTTTCTCTTCCGATATTTTCTCTCTGCTGGTATCCGTCTTTTTAAGTCTTCTTCATTTCTTTTCTTTATTTATTCTGACTCTCTCTTTCTCCCTCTCTTTCACTATCTGTGCATGGTAATGGCGGCATCCTCAGCCTCTGTTCTGCTCCTCCTGCGTCATCACTCACTTCCCCTCCAATTCACTGTTGGATGTTTATACACTCAGTCACATGGGAGCAGTACATCATGACCACACACACCCCACAGCGGAAACACAGGTTTCTCAGCTGAGCTAAAGACCAGCATGAATCACATGCTCATCCACACTGAAAAAACCCTACTGCACGCATGCGTGCACAGACACACATGCATTTGAATATCATTACAACATGCTAATTCAAACCTTAACAACCTGACAAACACAGATGCATCTGTGCATGCCAACAACAACTTAAGAAACACATGTTAACACTGGAACAAATACACCGCGAGTGCTCATATAAATAGTGCCATTTTCATCAGGAAATGAAACACACATGGTGCTGCCGACTTTGCTTTTGCTGTTCTCTAGAATCGTACATTTAATCTCGGGTTTCCTGTAAAATGTTTGCATTAGGTGCCACGCCATAGTTGACTCATCAAAAGAGGAAGCTGATGAACGTCAGTCATTCAGGGCTTAAAAGTGTTGGAGCTGGCGTACAGCTTGTGAAGCGTGTGATCTTATTGCCTGGAAGACTTTATGGAGATTTGGAAAGGCATTTCGGATGATGCACAAAAGGTGATAGAAGTAGATGTAGTAACACCATGTAGAAGTTTAGCAGAATGCTTGAGCTGCTCTCTTCCATACAATGAAAGTGAATGGGGACCAGGAGATGTCAAACTTAAAAAAGACAAAAAGCACCATAGCAACACCATAAAAGTAGTCCATACAACACTATATTCCAAGTCGTATGAAGCTACATAAAGTGTGAAAAATAGACTGAAATTTAAGTCGTTATTCACTGAAAATCTTGCTTGAGAGTCACTATTTACTTTCATTGTATGGAAAAGAGCAGCTTGAACATTCTGCTATAAATATTTCCTTCTGTTTTCCACAGCAGAAAGAAAGCCAAACGGGTCTGGAATGACATGAGGGTGAGTAAATTATTAAAGAATTTTTGTTTTTTGGGAGAACTGGGTTGGGAACCACTGCTCTAGAATATGCTATGCAATTCTAGAGTTTTGTTGTCTGTATTTCTAGCAGTAACCCAGATACATTGTGGCTGATGACGCACATCATGATGTCTGTTTTTTTTTTCGGAGGGGAGGAACACACGTACACACGCACACACATTCATAACAGCCTCTCCCATACTTTAGCAGCTCTTGGTTCATTTTTAATGCAATGTTAATCGTATTGTTTTTCTCCATGCAGTAGTGAGTAAATGTGCTTATGCACTGTTCATCATTAAATCATGTTCCAGTTGTTCATATGGGGGGGAGGGGGTATTTAGACCTTTTTTTTTATTTATTTACTAATTTATTTACCTATATAACCTTGAGCTTGAGCTTGAAAATTGAATTTTCTTATGAATATTTTCTCAAATACTTAACCAATCCTCATAAATGATATACCGTTTGAAAGCTTAAAGTCTCAAGAATCAAACTGTGCTGGCCATTTAAAATAAATAAATACCAGATGAAATTACAAGTATGTAACAGTATAAGGATGGGCAAGTAGGAGGGGGGAACCAGCTGAACAGTCAACATAAAGTTTTATCAGACACTCAACATAAAACAAACATAAACATAAGGACACACATGCAACGCGGCCACGTGCGTCTCTCTCGAACTGGTTCCTCCGTCTCCCCTTTATCTCGCTCTCCTGCTGATCAGCTGATTCAGCACCAGCCGTGCACCATCACGGCCCGGCCATGCCCTCCTCCTCGTCACACTCCTCCCCCGCCCGATTCAGGTTGGGGTGCCACCGGTCTGACTAACTCCCCTTCATCTCTGGTGGTCCACCCTGCCTCCTGTGAACCTGGGGGAGAGACGAGGGGAGGCGTGGAGAGAGGGAAAGGGTGAGCGGAGACACACAGAGAGAGAGAGAGAGAGAGAGAGAGAGAGAACAACTTGCTTGCCGGCTCCCGGACGCACTGTCGCCCAGTCCTCAACCGCACCTCCACCCTCTGGCGGATGCCAGCTCGCTCCTCCCTCGGCAGATGTCAGTGAGTCCTCCGGTCCCTGCCGGACGAAACCGCTCTTCCCCTTCTTTGACAGACAGCAGCGGTTCCTCCGACTCTCGGTGGCCGGCAGCGACCCCTTCGACCCCAGGCTGACGGCCGCGGCCGCTCCCCTGGTGGATGGAAGCGGTAAGAACTCTGCGACAGCGCATCCCTCCTCCCTCCCGGGTTTCGGCACCACAGTAACAGTATAAGGATGGGCAAGGAGGAAGCGAGAACCGGCTGAATAGTCAACCTAAAGTTTAATCAGAAACTCAACGTAAAACAAACATAAACATAAGGACACACATGCAACGTGGCCACGTGCGTCTCTCGCTCTCTCGAACTGGCGCCTTCGGCTCCCCTTTATCTCGTTCTTCCGCTGATCACCTGATTCAGCACCGGCCGTGCACACCCTCCTCCTTGTCACAAAGTATAAACACTAGATGGCTGCAGAGAGCTACTTATTCATCCCTGCTTGAAGAGAAGACGATTTCTAGATTTTGTCACAAGTTCTGCATTTGGATATATATTTAAACATTATCAAAGACTATTTTTGTCAAAGTTTAGCATTTTGTTTGATTTGTTTGAGGTTATTTTTGTCAGGTTTTGCATCCCTGGAATGAGTAGAATAACAAGTAATAACCAAATTTATCCCTGGTTGTAACAAGATGAATGTGTGTGTGTGTGTGTGTTAGTGTGTTCTCCAATTTCTTTGTTTGTGTTCAGATATCAAATGGACGAAAATCTCCAAGTCTCGTACCCGTCAGATAAAGGAAACCAGTTTTATTGAAGAAACAAAATTGATTTCGGTCAAAAATGACCGAACAGTGCATGAGGGTTAATTCACTCCAGAGTGGAAATAACACCTTACAGCACACTGATCCACTTAACACTCAAAAGAACAACATGGCCTCCACTTGGTTTTTCCCATTCACCGACATGAGCTAGTCTTATAAATACCATCCTGTTCAGTGGAATGTTTACAAGGTACAAAACGATCAGAAAACCCATAAAAAAATCTGTCATATTAAGTCAAGTGACTTGTAATTCAAGTGACATAAAGTCAAGTATCAGACTTGATACATGGCATTGAGTTCCCAAGCCAACATTTGTTGACATGGAAACCAGCCTTTTGGATTATTCAGACATTTACGGAAGATGGGCAGACAAAGTTTTACCAGTTGTGATTTCTTTTATTAGTACAAATTGAACTTGCCTTATCTTTAAAATATTAGCATCCAGTTGTGTTTGATATCACTTAAAAGAATATTCCAGGTTACAAGTTAAGCTCAATCAACAGCATTTGTGGCATAATATTGATTACCACAAATATTTATTTTGACTTGCCCCTCCTTTTCTTAAAATAAATAAAAATAAATCGAGGTTACAGCGAGACCCTTACAATGGAAGTGAATGGGGCCAATCCGTAAATGTTAAAATACTCACTATTTCTAAAGTATAGCCACAAGACTAAAATATGATTTTAGTTTGATAAAATTGCCTACTAACCTTTTCTGTGTAAAGTTATAATCAATTTTACAATTTTGTTGCCATGATGAAATAAGGTCAACATGGGCTACCCTAAAACCCTAAATTGACTGTAAAATGATTATTTAAACAGCATTACAGCTCTTGTTCAGTCACTTGGCATAACTAGACTGGACTACTGTAATGCTCACATTGCAGGCCTCCCTGCATGTGCAATTAGACCCCTGCAAATGATCCAGAATGCAGCAGCACGTCTGGTCTTTAATCAACCAAAGAGAGCGCATGTTACATCACTCCTCGTCTCTCTTCACTGACTGCCGGTTGATGCACGTATCAAGTTCAAGGCTCTGATGCTGGCATACAGAACAGTCACTGGGTCTGCTCCAGCATACCTAAAATCATTTCTGCAGTGCTACGCGTCCACTAGAAGCCTGCGGTCGGCTAAGGAACGTTGTCTTGTTGTACCAACACAAAGAGGCACCGAAACACTTTCCCGGACTTTCGGCTTCATCATACCACGTTGGTGGAATGACGTTCCCAACTCCATCCGTGAAGCTGACTCACTTTCTGTCTTGAAAAAACGGCTAAAAACACATCCTTTCCAAGAGCACTTAACCACTCACTAAAAAAAAAAATCTTGTTGCATTTTAATCTGTTTTGAACGCTATTCTGATGCTAGTGAATCTTTGTAATATGGCACTTTTGTACCACTGTCTCCTTAAGATGATTTGCTTATGTGTTCCTCTTTTGTAATTCACTTTGGATAAAAGCGTCTGCCAAATGAATAAATGTAAATAATAAATTAGTTTTAACAGAAGAATTCATGTGTGCTTTTATGAAATTATAAGCTTCATATTTCTGCCTTTAAACCCTCCAAAATTGGCTCCATTAACTTCCATTGTAAGTGTCTCACTGTAACCTCGATTTTTGCATTAAGACAAAAAGAAAGAAAGAAAGAAAGAAAGAAAAGGATGGAGTCTAAGCTATTTTTTTGTGGCAATAAACATTATGCCAATATTCCTAAAAGTCACATAATCCAGAAAAGATATGTCAAAACAAATATTTAACATTATTTTCTTTCCAATTCTACTATCTATTCTAGTAGCTATAATGGTGTGTTGGTTACAAGTTTGATGACTGACACGGTTGGAACATTCAGTGTCAACGTCACCAATCCTCTAATACGCCCTTTACCTGCTATGTTGCTTAGCGACCTACTTTATGACCAGCAGTTTCGTCCAGGTTACGTCACTAACTATAAATCAAAACCATACTTCCCGCGTCCTTCGGACTCCGGTTTGCCACGCTTCGCTGTCTGGCGCACGCGACGGGTTCAACCTACATGTTGCGTGTTCTTGTCGTGGCTGCGCGCACGCTCAGGTTGTTGTCCGGTGCTCGGTTGTTTTACGCCCGACCCGACATTACCACGACAACACAGTAGTGGCGTCGCACGTTATTACGAAATAAATAGCTTAACAACCGCGAACTGAAACCTGAGGGAGTCTTATTCCCTCCAATATGGATCCACACACATGTCGTATGCTAATTTGTCACATCAGATGAAGAATATATTCGCGTATCAACGTATAAAGAAAATAAACGTAGCCTACAAGCTTTTAGGACATGCGCATTGATCAAACGCGCACTGAAACAGGCTGTCGCTTATGAAGATGCTGTATCATACCTATAACTTAAAATAACAACAGCAACTAAAACTAGTTTCACACTCATTTAAACACCTTCAAAGTACAACAAAAATAAATACAACCCTTAAAAATTCCTTTATACATGAATGCGGCAAATTCTTGTTAATGCGACTAAAGCGAAATATTAACAGAAGAATTCTCAAAGGCTAACACAGGCTAATATATAAATGTTTACACTGAACAACATTAAAATGTATTGAAAATCTCAAAAGTCTTACGTGGTTATCAGAGGCATCGAGCAACCGGCTCTTGTTTTCTTTGAAGTTTTGCTTCATATCGTCAAAGCTCCTGTTCCGCTTTATGTTGTGTAATGATGATGATGACGGTACTGAAATAAAAGCGCAACTTCTGAAAGTGCTTATACACACTTTAGATCTCCAACGAACTCTATCAGGTTTCTGAAAGCTTTGACACCTTAAAATATTCCGTTCATCGGAAATATTAAAGTCTGAGCTGCATGTACGCAGTAACATTTAGGTGATTCGGTTGCTGTGACATCCTACAGCAACTGCGCACTTACAGGGGGCGTGATGTTCTTCTTTAACAGAAGTGCACTGTTATTGCCAGGGGTTTTATAAAAAAGACATCCACATGTCACATTAAATGCAGGTTTATGGGTTTATATTTCCCCACCGTTCACCCCACAATTTTGGATTTTAATCTGCGCAACAGAACTCGGAATGCGGACGTTGGCAAGGGTTGGCAGAGTGAAAGAACCTTACATGTGGCACATCACCAAATATCTCCTCTTAGCAACAGGAGATCCTTTGCTTTATTCCAAAACACACACAAACATTGCAATAGCCTAAAGCATTATTCTACACACTTACTTCGGAGTTGTTGTTCATAACGAGCCTCGGGAGCACATATCATCCGTTCTCATATGCGCGAGGAGTTTGCAGCAATTGTGATATTTTTCGCAAATAACTTCATTTTCGATGCGCACGCCAAGACCGAGATGCGTCTTAATGCAATCTTCGCGTGCATTTATATAAAGTGCATATTATGCGTGGCAGCAGGTGCATTCGGCTCCGCGCAGCGACACCCATCACTGGCTGATGTTGGAAATACTGCTGCTCCAATAGCTCCAAATCAGATGGGCGGAAATGGGACGTTTACTGGACGATTGCGTTGCCTTACAGTCTTATTTTGTAGTCATGGACACACACGCACACTTGGCTTTTCTGTTCGCTGATTCATTATAGCATGTCCATCATGTGACAGCGCGGCCTCCCTCAATGGAAACTTAAAGGGACCTCCTATACTGACTGGCTGCTGGATCCTATTCGCAGTCCGTCCCGAGTGGGACACTCTTAGGTGATTTAACAGTTTGTTATGGGCCAGGCTGTTGATTTTTGTTAACAGGATGCCTAACGTTTCAGATTTCTATACATTCTATTAAGAAGGGCTATAAAAACAAGTATACAGCGTATAGCCTATTTATTACACATTTTCTATAAAATATTATTTTATATAATTCATCATATATTTTGTACTTACCTAATTCATCCACGACTTTTAAGTTATCATATAATAACTTTAATGTTTTTTTATTTATTTTATTATTTTTTTTATTGCAAGATTTTACTCATGGAAGAGGTTTGTTGTCTTGTGACATAATTTCTAAAGAAAATTATTATTAAAATCTGAAAGTTTCTCTACTTAGGGATATTAAAGGAATATTCTGGTTTCAATACAAGTTAAGCTCAATCGACAGCATTTGTGGTATAATGTTATTACCATAAAAATTAATTTGACTTTTCTTTAAAAAGAAAGCAACAATCCAGGTTACAGTGAGGCACTTGTAATAGAAGTGAATGGGGCCAGTTATTGGAAGCTTTAAAAGAAATGTGAAAAGGATAGTTCACCCAAAAATGGAAATTCTGTGATAATTTACTCACCCTCATGCCATCTGAGATGTGTATGAATTTCTTTCTTCTGCAAAACACTTTTACAAATTTGTAGAATAAGATCCAGGCTCAGCAGGTACTTAGAATAAGAGGGAATGGTGATTAGATTAGTCAGCATAAAAGTAATCCATCCTGTCTCCAGCAGTGACATTAATGTCTTCTAAAGCAAATCGATCACTTTGTGTATGAAAAAGAACAATATTTAAGCACTTTTTAACTATAAAAGATCGCTTCCAGTCAGGCGATGAAGAATGGCCGAATTTACCCGAGTCAGTACTCCTGTGACTCAAGCTTGAAGCTTATAATTTTATAAAAGCACTTGCATTAATTCTTCTTTAAAAACTGATGTATTATTTGGGCTGTAAATTTCTTTCAATCATAATTTTGACAGTCATTTTAAGGTTTGTTGACAACTTTACACAGAAAGGGTTAGTAAGTGATTTTATCACACTAAAATCATGTTAATATGCAGATTGTTTATGTCTTGTGGCTACACTTTTGAAATAGTGAGTATTTTAACATTTCCGGATTGGCCCCATTCACTTCCACTGTAAGTGTCTCACTGTAATTCAGATTTGTGCAATTTTTTATTTTTTTTTTAAGAAAAGGAGAGGAGAGTCAAAAATATTTGGTCATCAACATGATGCCACAAATGCTGTCGATTGAGCTTAACTTGTATAAAACCCGGAATATTCCTATAAGATATGCAATACAGATGTGCTGTATATTTTCCCCCACTATCCTCATACAAAATGTCCTTTACCTCATTGCACACAGGTTTAAACAAATTACGACACAAACTGTCCCCATCCATTTACGGTAAATTAAAAGAGCTCTTGCCAAGATCTGGCCATGCACTTAGCAGAAATGAAATTATCTCTCATTCCTTACATCAGCTTGTTTCCGGCAAAAGACAGCATCACTGTGGTGATTAACCGAAGGCAGAATACATTTGATCTGGAAGGTCATTGTGTTCTTCAGTGGTCTTGAATAATTAGCCTCACTGATAACACATTTTGACTTACAGGCATGTCCACAGTATTCCTTTAAATTTTGTTCAGGACAGTCATAGAGTGATTTTATACTGAGGTCTTCAATTTGTACAGTTTCACTAATTATCTATCTATCTATCTGTCTGTCTGTCTGTCTGTCTGTCTGTCTGTCTGCCTGCCTGCCTGCCTGCCTGCCTGCCTGTCTGCCTGTCTATCGATCTATCTCTTTTTCTTTTCTATCTGTCTGTCTGTCTCTCTCTCTCTCTCTTTCTCTCTCTGTCTGTCTCTCTCTCTGTCTGTTTGTCTGACTGATAGAGAGGATAATGAATGTAGGCATTGAATTAATGTTTTATTTATATCCAAAACTTTACAACTTCTTTAAGGATCAACCCTGTCTAATCTTCTCTTTTGTCTTCCAAGTATCGAAGAGCCCAGGAGATCGTGTGAAAGCAGAAGTCCACAGTTCTGCAGCCAATAAAAGACCCCTGATGCATGGAATTAGAGAGGATTACTGTTCACTCAAACAAAAAAGCACCTCCGCCTCCTCATCCCTCGCTTTGCTGTCTGGCTACGAGCATGGGATCGCCCCCTGGGCTGTTCGTTTGGCTACATAGCCTGTTCTCATGCTTGGAGAGTAGCCACTAGTTCATTTGCTTATGTCAAGAATAGCCTACTTTTGGGCTTAGCTGCAGTAAATTTGCTCAGAGCAATGTTGAAATGATTAATGATTCTTCTATAGCTGGATGATTCATTTATAGTACCAGTGTAATGTAGGTCCAATGAAAATATTAGGTGATGGAGGAGAGGGAAACGTTTTACTTTACAGCAGCCTAATGTGTTGTATAGCTGAATGAATATTAAGTCTCTTAGGAATTCCTTCAAAGTGGTACTAACATTATCTAGTTTACAAGTAAAAGACATGTAATTGTCTAATAATTAGTGTTTAATTGAAAACTTCTTTTAAAATATTCACACAGTAACTCTGACCTTGACCCTCATTTAATTTGGTAATCCACCATTTTGCATTAGTTGAGTTACCAGATGTATTACACATTATACTTTCAACACAACAATAACAAAACCAAGTTTTTATAGAAAATACAATAATAAAAAACACGTTTTTATAATACCAAAAACATCATCTCTCATCATCTACTCACCCTCATGCCATCGCAGATCCTTTCTTTCTTCTGCTGAACACAAAGATTTTTAGAAGAGTATCTCAGCTCTGTTGATCAATACAATGCAAGTGAATGGTGACCAAAACTTTGAAGCTCCAAAAGCACATAAAGGCAGCATAAAAGTAATCCAAACGACTCCAGTGGTTAAATCCATAGAAATACATAAGTAGACGCCTTATTCGGCTGGTTTGGATACTTCAACCGCAGCGCCATCTTGGAACAGTCAGGAACAGAGAGCTGTTTGATGCAAGTGAATGAGAGATGCCTCAGACTGCTGCATAAACGGCTTTTCTGTGGAAGCAGTTCATCAAGTAATGAACTGACTGGGTGCTAATTTTCAGTATGACGTAATTTGCAGTTTAAAACGAAAAAAATAAATAAATAAACAAATAAATAACTAAATAAAACCCATTTCAGAAGTGAAGTCAGGAAACTGCATCAGGTAAGTTTTATTTACAGTAACTTACTATCATAAAACTCTGAAAAGTTCTGTATATAAATACAACTTACTATGTGTAGTAATATGACCTTACTACTGATGTTATATTATATTTTAGATGTTAGATTAAAAAAACAAATGTATGATTTGTATAAACAAACATATTATGGAAGTTTTTGGAGTTAGATTCCTTTATGGTTTTTATGACGCATCTATCCCATTGCGTTTGTGATCACTAGAACCACCACTTATATATTTGAAGCTTCCAGCTTCAGACAGTGCCCTGATTTCAACATTATTTATAAGAGCGTTTTACCAATATTCAGTTTAATTGGGAATTGTATAACATCTAAAACGTTGCCCAGTGTTTATGGAAAATCAGATAAACATGAATGCTTTCATGTGTCAAAAAACGGCTCTTGACTGTTCCAATTTGGTGGCATACCAGTGTATTGCGGTCCATTGGAACAGCTGCTAATAAGGTATCTACATATGTATTTCTATGGTTAAATCCATATCTTCAGAAGCGATATGATACGTGTGGATGAGAAACAGATCAATATTTAAGCACTTTTTTACTTTCAATCTTCACTTTCAATTTCACATTCTTATTTTTGGCGATTCACATTCTTCGAGCATATCACCACCTACTGGACAGGAGAATTTCTAGTAAAAAAGGACTTAAACATTGATCTGTTTCTCACCCACGCTTATCACATTGCTTCTGAAGATATAGATTTAACCACATGAGTCTTATGGATTACTTTTATGCTGCCTTTTTGTGCTTTTTGGAGCTTCACAATTTTGGTACCCATTCACTTGCATTGTGAGGACCTACAGAGCTGAAATATTTTTCTAAAAATCTCCATTTGTGTTCAGCAGATCTCATCTGGGATGGCATGAAGGTGAGTAGCTAAATGACGAGAATTTTCATTTTTGGGTGAACTATCCCTTTAAATAATTAAGAATGAATAAATTACATAAATCAGATTTGCTCCATTACAAATCTATTAGCAAGTTGAATTATTATTTGTATTATTATGATGATTTTTTTTTTTTTGTTGTAATTATTATTTTTATTATTGTTATTATAACTACCCCTAGGGCCGCATTTAAACTTTAGGTGCCTGCGCTGTGTGTGTGTGTGTGTGTGTGTGTGTGTGTGTGTGTGTGTGTGTGTGTGTGTGTGTGTTGTGTGTTTGTGTTTGTGTCTGTGTCTGTGTGTGCGCGCGCGCACATGTGTGTATATGAGTGTGAATATGTATGCATATAAATACTGTATGTGATTGCGTATGTGTGTGTTTTTTTGCACATCAAGATGGCGGTGGCTCCTGACAGCAGAGTGCTCTCTTACAGTGTTTATAAATGGAGCTCGTACTCCTCTACATATTTACCCGAGTGAGTAACACACACTAAACACACATATTGTGTCATTATATGTTCAGCTTAACACAGACACAGTTTTAACTTTAATTTAAATCAAATCTATAGCTTTATTTATCAAACGGGCCGGGCTATAACAGTAGGGAATAGATGCATACAGCAGCCGCAAATGGATAAAGAGGAAACTGTACAACAAGCAAATTCTCTAAATGTACACATTTACGTGCACATGGATGCGGAAATGGCGCTAAATGAGGCAAAACATGCGTGTGAACGTGCTGATTTGACAGTGATGTTAGCATCTATCTCAGTTAGCTTGTGCTAAGCTAGTATGAAAGCATCTCATGTGATTTTATATAAATGACAAACCTGAAACACACGTAGTGTTTTATGTTACCTGTCCTTATACAGTTTATGATAAATCTTTAATAACAAGACAGTTGTCTTACTGTACTTAATGTTTCATTATTTGTTTTTAAACAAATATAAGAACTGGAGTGTTTTGCCAGTTAGCTTCATTGCTAATTAGCTAATGAGCTGTTAGATGAAGTAAATGAAACCGAAAACAGTGACGGACAATTGTAAACATATTTATTTAGTCTCAACTTCTCTCTTTAAAGGCATCTGGGCAAAATGCAACTAATTTAGGTTCATTGGACTGTATGTATAAATGTACGAAGATGCTGTGGTGGCTAATGCTAAACTGTGGGAACCTGACACCCTCAGTCACACACTATTTTTATCCTTTCTTTTTAATCTGCTGTTAGTGATACTACAGAGTTAGTCCACAAAATTATATAACCATACTTCCACGGCAAACTGTTTTAACAAAGGGGCTTGCATAGTGAGTACATGCTGTAACTTATTGCTGGCTTGCAAGACAGAAAGTGGCTGTGTTTCAAAACCTAGTGAGCTGCCTACCTAGACAGCATTTTTGGACATAATAGGCAGGGGTCCCCAAAAATGATGTCTGGATAGGCAGCTCACTAGGTTTTGAAACGTATTAAATGTGGTTTGGATGTCTATTGTGATATAACATGTAATATGTCTATAATGTGTGTTCTGTTTACCTTTGTGAAATAGCCTACATCATCTGCTACAAGCTTGCTTTCTTTCTAGTCTCTATTTTATGTCACAGCATATGCCGACATATGTTTCATCAGTTCATTAACTACTCAAGAAGGAGTGACATCTTGTAGCCAATTGCATTGTTGCAACACCAGTGAACCCCTTGTCACTTGTTCTTGCAGATTTCCTCAAGCCTATAGTGATGTTCTTTATGTATCTTTTATGTTCCCCTTTGTCTAGAAACCAGCAGTGTTAGATGGGTTTCGGACTTGAAATAGCCATATAATCCAGTTGAAAGAGTAATTGTGTAAAGTTGATCAAGTTAGAGTCACGTTTGTGCATGCAATCATCATGTTTAAGTGGACATCATCATTGCATAGGCGGCAAAGTAGACAATATGTTATTTATGAGTTAAAGGTGCACTCAACGATTCCTGAGAAACACTGCTGATATTCGAACTCAACTGCCAAAACAAACACACCCCTCCCTTCAATGCTCCTTTGGAAGCTCTGCCCTCGACTTATCATAATCCTTCTTTTTTAGTTTATATTCGTCTGACATTTTTCTCTTGGTCTGTTTCTCAGCCATTTGTCTTCCTTGGAGTTTAGAAAGTTTGCATCAGCCAGATTTGCCATCACTCTTCTAATGAATTTCTCTCTCGCTCTGCCCCCACCCCCATCATGTGCACGTGCAAGAACCACCCCCTGTTGCTGATTGGCTGGAGTAGTGTTGTGTGGATTGGTCTGATCCACTTTGTTTTTTGTCCCATTTACAGAGCCAGGGCTGTGTACAAATAGTAGATTTTTTTTCAGCCCACCCACAGAACGGACAGCTAGCAGACAGTTAGGAGATATTTGCAGAATTTGACAAAAAGTGTATTGGATTAGAATTACTGAGTGCACTTTTAAAGGGATAGTTCACCCAGAAATGAAAATTCTCTCATAATTTACTCACTTTCATGCCATCCCAGATGTGTATGACTTTCTTCAGCTGAACACAAACAACGATTTATAAAAGAATATTTCAGCTCTGTAGGTCCATGCAATGCAAGTGAATGGTGACCAGACATTTCAAGCTCCAAAGATCATATAAAAGCAGTAGGGGTGTAACGATCCATCAATCTGGATCCATGCATCAGTCCAATAACCAACGATCCAATGTTATCCATACTTTGCGTAAATATCGATATAGACATTTTTTAAGATGCACCTTTATTTTAATACTCTCATGTCAGCCACGGCTGTATGCATTTCCGTCAGGCGATGAAGCAACCTTATTACATTCATTTCACTTTATGAGCGCTAAATACAGCTTTTCATGTGGGATAAGGATGTGCGCAGGGTCTGTGAAGCCAAATTGGACTCTGCTATCTGTGCGCACACGTCAACCGAGCTTCCCGCGAAATGCGAGCTCCAGACCAGTGACAGGATCAGTGCGCACACGTCAACCGGGCGCTCCTTAAAATGTGAGCAAACACAGAGCGGCTCACATGCGTGATTAATTTGGGCTTCCATCGATATTGTTGCGCATGCAACCCGTTTGAAATTTACATGAATTTGCTATTTAAAAGTACCATGGAGCAGTTCAGCCATCATGTGAAAAATCTTGACAACGCCGACATTCTGAACAGCACTAACAAGGGAAAGAGAAACACCTGCTCAGCTCCAGCATCAGTTATAAGATTTTACACATCTACACATCAACACCCTTAATAAAATTTATCCCAGTTAACTGTAACAGACTTTTTCATTACAACTATGGAAGTTGTAGCCAAGAAAAGCACAGATAGTTGGAAACAAGTCATGGGTATGTAAGTAATTTGAATTGGATTAAACTGAAAAATAAGCTGTAATCAAACGATTGTGTGACATTATTTTTTATATTATTTTCTGTATAATTCTTTTCAACATCTGAAGTATCTTATTTCCCGGTGGGCCTGCCGCGAAATGGGGCCGCATGGGCCGCCACGTTATGCAAAACGTGCCACAAAATGGCGGAAAGGGGCAGCGATATGCAGAAAAGGACAGCACCACCCCCCATACACCCCCCCCGCTCAACTTTTGGGCCAGTTTCAATGTAAAATCCCAGGCCGAATTTTCTTCCCAGTCCGCCCCTGCCTTATTTTGTTGTAGATGTCCCAATGTGGATACTAAATTTGCACATTTCAGAGAGCTCAATAAAATTTTCAAATTATATTTAAGATCGTATTGTGATGAAACGTCTGATTTACACACCTAAAAAGCAGCATAAAAGTAATCCATATGACTCCAGTGGTTTAATAAATGTCCTCTGAAGCGATGCAGTCTGGGTGAGAAAAAGATCAATATTTAAGTCCTTTTTTTACTATACATTTATGGTAAAAGGGACTTGAATATTGATCTGTTTCTCACCCAATCCTATTATATCGCTTCTAAAGATATAGATTTACCACTGAAGTCGTATAGATTACTTTTGTGTCACCATTTACTTGCATTGTATGGACCTACAGAGCTGAAATATTTTTCATTTTTGGGTGAACTATTCCATTTAGTCAACACAAAAATTGTTACAGGTCCATATTCTTGCATTTTGACAGCATAATAGAAGCACAGCTTTGCTGCCATGCATGCAAGAAAGAAAGTATTTAAAAAAAAAAACCTTCTCTAACCTGCTGTCTGATCTTTTCTTGCAGGAATATTTTAGTGGACAAACCTAATGATCAGTCTTCCAGGTGGTCATCTGAGAGCAACTATCCTCCACAGGTAAATTCACCACTACAGTATACCTGTGCTGGTTTGCTTTAGTTAATTTCCTGACTCAATGCACAGTAAATGTCCACAAATGGTCTGATTAGTGGACTAGTTCTTGATTTTTAAAAAGGTCACCATGTCAGTTGTCAGTTTGGCTTCAAAGGTGTGTGTGATGCTCTGCATTGGCTATTTCAAGTGAAGTCATTTTTATTTGTATAGCGCTTTTCACAACACACATCATTTCAAAGCAGCTTTATAGAAAATTATGCTTTCACAGAAAAAGCTGTAATATAGTAATGTCTTACAAGTCATAATAGTGTGGTTTAATAAAAAACATGATTGTAAATTGCACCTTGGAATAAATAATACAAAATACGTAAATTATATTTATATTTAGACCCCCAGTTAGCAAGCTAAAGGCGACTGTGTCAAGGAACACAAAACTCCATAAGATGTTGGTTAATAGAGAAAAATAACCTCGGGGGAAACCAGGCCTCACTGTGGGGGCCAGTTTCTCTCTGGCTAAACAACATGAATATAATGCAAATATTAGTTATTTATGTGCAGTGCAGGTCATGGTTTAAAATAAGTAAACTAAGTAAGTGTTGGGGGCCAGTGTTTAAACAAAAAGATTTTGTATAAACTGTAAGATTAATTACTAAAGTCTTAGAATTAACATGCTGAATTATCTGCAGAAGTGCACAGAGATGCATTGTCCTTTGTTATTTGGCTGACGAAGGCTGCAATTAATTTATTATCTATGTATTCCATTTTAAAAGTGTAGTCCATCCTTTGACCAAGGTGATGCAGGCAGAGGTCAGTAAGATGCACTGCAGTTCGACTGTAGGCTTGTGGACTATTTATTACAGTAGATTGATGAATCAATTACAGTGCTTGTATATTTTGAAATTTTGTGGTTTGAAATTGTCATTCATTGACTATGTGACGTGCTTTCATCTCATTTGAAAAAGAGGAAGCCTCCACTCTCTGGCTGGCTCTATGGCACAGACCATGTTGTGCAGACAGACTTGTGGTTTTGCAATAAAAGGAAATCGAAAGTGCGTGTTGGCGGTACAGTTGCACGCATCCTCAACTTTTAACCTCCAGCCTAAACTCAAAGGCTTGTGTTTTCTCACTTGTGTGCTTCCACTCTTGTCCTTTCTCTTAAAAAAAAAAAAAAAAGCAAAACTACAGTCACCACCTCTACAGAGACCAGAATTTCCTGTCATTAGCTTGCAGTTTGTTCCCAGAAGCCTTCCATATGACCTATTTACATTTTTTAAATCATAACAGAAAATTCAATCAATATATGAGCTGTAGGATTGATGCACTAAATGTTGTAAAACCAATTCTTTACCAAGCTCTTAGTGGACTCAGCCATCAGCGATGATGGATGGTGAATTGCAGTCAATCCGTGTCAAACATTTCCTCCCTGTCTTCGATGACAGAAACACATAGATTTTTTTGGCTGGTCTGTCATTGATGTCTAGTCAATTAAAGAGGGTGCCATGAGTAATGGATTCCCTCCTCAACCCCTCCTGTCCACCTGAATTTGAAGAGGGTGTTGTCACTGAGTCCCTAACCATTTTAAGTGTGTTCTTTCAGATCAGATTATTTCAATACGTTCTAGATACATTCTGTGTGGTGTGGTCTATGGACTGTAGACTGCACATTTTGCCAAACCATAAAGGTACCATAATGCATTAATAAGATGCATTGCGTTTCTAAGGTGTTGTTTTTAGTCTGAAACAGTTTAGCTGAGACTTACCACTTTAAAATGAATGTATGGACAAGCTAATTTGATGTATCTTGGCTAGAATAGAGCCTAATAGAGCTGTTCAGCTTGTAGTCCAAAACCCAGAAGAGAATTCGCCGTGGGTTCCCGCTGGATTTTTCCTACGGGTTATTATAATGGGGTTTTTGAACTTATGGGTAAAATAAGGTCTGTGGTAAACTTTACTTAAGAAAACATGGAAGTTTTGATCTACAACATAAATTACATACAGTCATACCTCAAAAGTGAATTTTGAAGCCGTATTGTATTAAATACTTTTTATTTAAAAACACATTGCGGATTCAAAATTCACATTTGTGGTATGACTGTGTGAAATGTATGTTGTAGAACAAAACGTCCGCGTATCATCAAGTAATGTTTACCACAGACCTTATTTTACACAAGTTCAAAAACCCTATTATAAAAACCCATAGGAAAATCCAGAGGGAACACATGGCGAATTAGACTTCCGGGTTCACTTACAAATAGACGTCATGGCTGAAAAGCTCTATACTGTTGGCTATTTGAAGAGTAAAACATAACTGATCATAAGCCTTTTTTTGCTACCTCTAGTACTTAATCTTAAAACTTGAGAGACCAGCTATCGTTCTGAGCATCACCTATGGCAAATATGAAAAAACCCACGTGTGCAACCTGAAGAAGTTCAAGGTTTTTGGAGGCATGAGTGAAGAAAACATGACGGAACTCTTGTCCAGGTGAGTGGGGTCAGCGAATGATGATATGTGATTACAATCTTCTTACAGAGCACTCTAGGCTAATCTTTATGATAAATCAGTTTAACAGAATCTTTGCTTGTAGACTTTAGTCTTAAGAGAAGAAAACCAGGGGCTTCATTTATAAAGACTTTCGTAAAATTATCTTAAATGTGAACGTATGACAATTTCCTAAATGTTCCCATGAACTATTTATAAAACATTCGTACACATGAAGAAATGTTCCTAAATGCATCCAACTTTATAAATCGCAATTTATCTTAAAATCATGTAGATTAAAAGGGCATGCACAGGTTATTCTTTTTTTCATTTATTCATTTACAGTATATTTCTAAATAAGTGAGTGCAGATACCGGTTTGTGCACATATGATGTAGCCTATTCAACAACTCCTCATTAGTTATTCATTTTCATAAGAAATAAGAAATGCATTCATTGACTGCGTTTACTGTAAATGCACACCATTCTTCAACCAATGTCTATATTCCTGCTAAACTTTAAAGGGGTCAAGAAATGGAGAATCAAATTTTCCATGTTATTTAGGTATATAGGAGGTAACTGTCCTATAAAAACATTTCAGAACTCAAAACTTCCTCCTCAGTCTAAAAAAAGCATTTATTGTTGCCACCCTGCTGAAACATCTCGTTTTAAAATCTGTCTGTTTGTGCTGTCATGACACATTGCTCATTTGTATTTAAACATCCCACAACATGTGTCATTGCACCCTTGGCCCCACCCACTGGCGTGCTGTTCAAGTCAAGAGAGTAGGCCTTTTGTGGCTAACCATTTCTAACATAACACCAAAGGGGACCCATCTGGACTATTTTTAATTATTTTGTAAATGAACATGAACTACACAGACTCTTTGACCGCAGTCATGTTTCTCTCCACTTTTAAAAGAAGTGGTGTCAAGTTATAACTCTGAAAGTGAGAAGCAATTCTCTTTCATTCAGATGCTGTCTGTGTTGCTTTGAGCCCAAACGAGTCTTTGACGCGTCCTTTTGCCCATCTGCACTATTTTTAATTGTTGGTGTATGTAAACATAGGATATCTTTGACAATGTACATCTTTGATGATGGACGTCTTTGACTGTTTCATTGTGTTTCCGGCGATGTGCCTTCAGTATGTGTGTGTGTAATTTCACCGTGCTTTGGACAATGATGTGTTCGATTTTTTTCTCGGCTCATGTCAGTGTCGATTGTTTGTGAACCGTCACAATACGATTCCAGCTTTGCAAATGAATTACTATTGGCGTTCAAAACACTTAAAAAAAAAAAAAAAAAAAAACTTAAAGCATTTCATTCATAAATATTTCAAATGTCATGACTGTTTGATAGTTTATGGTGCTGAGTGTTAACAGTTGTGCTTGAGATGAACAGTTTAAATATTCGGGTGCAATGTGTTGGATGTACGTTATGTGTAAACACTTGTAATTTTGTTTTATTTTTGTTTTGTTGAGGGGCTTGTACATTCTCTTCCGATTGAGTTATAACAATGGCCGTTTATGTTGAAGTTTTAAGGAGGCGCCTAGGCTAAAACCATGCGTTTCTGACAGAGGGCCAAAAACAGGGTGGAAAATGATTATATATTACTCAATTGTGACTGTTTTGGTGCAAAAAACTTTTATAACATTATCATTGGACCTCAGGGAAGATAATAATTTTATAAAAAAATAGCCCTTCATGACCCCTTTAATTCCACAAAGACATTTGCATGCTCTTTTACCTTACCTTACAGTACATGCATACATGGTAATCATGTTCTGTATAAAATGCACTTTCTTTTTCCGCTATACTCTTTTTCTTGCTCTTGCCATTAATTACACTGCATTTTAGTATTTTAGTAAAATCATTTGTTTTTAATTATGTCCTCGTAACAGTAGACAAGAGGCTGAAGGATGAATTGCTGAAAAATTTATGAGGCAAATTTTATATATGAATAGTGCTTTCCACTCCAAAATAAAACATTTACATTACACATACATAATCCAAATAAGACCACATTCTGACTCCTATCGGAATATTCGGCTATGTTCGGACTGCCACTAAAAATCAGATTTTTTGCATATCCAGATTGTATCCAGATGAGTTTTGTTAGTCTGGACAGCAAAAAACCACATGAAATCTGATTTTTCTGAATCTGATTCAAACCGCATTGGGAGGTGGTTTCAAATGCAAGTGAAATCAGATTCTTTCAGATGCGTCTCAGTCCGGACGCTCTGGCTGCTCAAATCGGATTTCAAATGGTCTTTTGCATCACTCTTAACGCGACACACAACAATGATTTCAAAAATCGGTGACTACAGTGCGGAACATCACAATATTTACCAGTCACCTCCGTCGCTGAGTTTTTCTTGTGCGACGGAGGAGTTCTGCACCGCGACTGGACAGGGCGCTTATTTGGAGAGCGAGATGATGCACCTCCATTTTTCCCGCATCTGTTTTGAAAGCATTGTCACGTGGGTACACCTACGTCGTTACCAAAGCAACCCATGCAGATAGGTTGGTTATGTCTGAACGCGCAAATCTGATTTGATCACTTGCAATTAATAGTGCGGAAAAGATCAGGCAGTCTGCCTGAAAATATCTGATTTGAGAAAAAATCTGATTTGCCTGCAGTCTGAACATAGCCTTCTTGTTCACGTAAATGTGCTCACTCATTTGTTACTATATGTAGTCATTCACTGACTCGTATTTTGATCACTAAAAAAAAAAAAACATTAAGCGTGCACTTGCACACCGGAGCATAAGCACAAAAAATGTATGCATGCTTGTCAGTTGACGTACGCATAAGAACATTTTCAGGTCAGTTTCTGCCTTTTATAAATCCCCATTTGTTCCTCACTTTTGACCTAGGATCAAATCCATAAAATTTAAGATAAAATCTAATCGTACATATGTTTTTTTAAATGAGGCCCCAGGTATCCTGCACATAGTAATGAGTAGGGATGGGTCTTTCTTTCACCAACGGACTAGTGAATTTTTACCAGTGAACATTATTCTCATTTTTGTTTTAGCTTCAATATTTTTAGTGGTGGTGCTTTACAGGGGTTGAATTTAGAGACGCAACTTCTCGGAAAGGATTTTAGCATGCTAACAGCTTGCTATGCCTAAGAGGGCTGTCCGATAAGTTGCGTCTATAAATTCATCACCTTTAAATCACCGCAACAGCCATTAAAGCACCGCTTATGTAACAATCCACCGTCTTCAACAATACTTTTCAACAGTTACTTTTGGACTTAAGCCTATTAAGCCTTTTATACAGGATGTCCTTGAAGGAATAGTTCACAGAAAAATAAATTTTTTTTCTTCTTCTATGAAACACACAAAGAGATGTTAATGTTAGTCAGCATTCACTTTCATTAAATCTTTTTTTTTTTTTTCATACAATGGAAGTGAATGGTGACTGAGGCTGTCAATTCTGCTTAATATCTCCCTTTGTGTTACATGGAAGAAAGTCATACGGGTTTGGAACAACGTAAAAGTAAGTAAGTGGTAACAACATTTTCATTTTCATCTCTTTAAGACAGACAAGTCGTTTAGACAACCCCCCGACTATTCAATTATTAAAATATATTGTTTTTTGATAAATAATAAAGAAACAGAACAATTATATATCAGGCCATGGCTGTTTTTGCCTGTTAATGATATTCCTTTGCTGTTTGCTGAATTATTATTTTGTAATAGGTTTTCTTTGGCTTCAATTTGGACAGTAGTGCCAATTAAGACAAGGAGAATTTCTGGGGAAATGGCTTTTTGTAATGTAATGATGTCATTCACAATGTTCATCATCTAATCCTAGTGGCCTTAAGAATGACTTCAACAAGGAGACATTTACGCTAAAGCACAAGATCGATGAGCAGATGTTCCCCTGCAGGTTCATTAAAATAGGTGAGTGTTTACAAGCCAGTTAAAGACTGAGTGAACTCATGTGCTGACACATTTAGGCGAAAGATCAGTCATCACATGAGTTTAGAGGAAGACAGTGAATTTGGTGAATGCATTTGAATGACACTGCAAGTCTCGGAGGAAACAAACAAGTGCTTGTGTGAATGCTGAACGGGAAGAAACATTTATTTCTTAGAAAATGCAATGCAGAGTTGTACTGCTGACAATTAATCATACAGTCTGTTTTAGACATTGAAATCACTGTTATTAGTTTGAGAAGGTGCAGTCTGAGATCACAGTAATATAGATTAAAATATTAAATGGAAGATATTTGCTTGTATCTTTTTTCTACCCTCTATTAGAAAGATATTACATGTGTAAACCTGAAGAAAAACATTTGAAAGCAATGAAATAATTTCAAAATCTGTAAATGTTTCCTTTTTTTTACTTTTTTTTTACATGCTTTTTCTCTGAAATTTTCCACGGACCCATTGCGGCCCCCTGGGTGTCCCCAGACCCCAGTTTAAAAAACGTTTTTTTTTTTTTTTTGTAAACATTTTTTATTTATTTATTTTTTATTATATGGTTAACTGCTGTGAACTTACTGTTTGTCACCACATGTTTGAATGTCCCCTTTTGATGTATTCTGTGTGTGTTTGGTTGTATGCAGTGCCGCTGATGTCATGGGGGCCCAGTTTTAACTTTAGCATCTGGTATATTGAGTTACATGGCATAGAAGATCCAGATGTTGTCCAGCCCTGCCTTAACTGGTACAGTAAGGTGTGTTTTGTCATAACATACACCTGCATTGGAACTGTGGTTTGAGGGTGAATCACAAATAAATTATCTGGGTCATATTTCAAAATATTTCACCCCAAAAGCAAAATTATTATTGTTATTATTTGCATGAAGAAAAAAAGCATATTTTTAAGACCATTTAGATGCATTGCGACATTATTTGCATTGTGATTTATATGTAATTATCACAAACACATTTTCTCCCCAAATTCTCATTCATGTGAAAAGCGATTGACCGTTCTTATAACTTTAATACAGTAATAAAATAATCCTCTCTGTTTATCTGATTAAATCAAATTCAGTAGAACAAATGCATATATATAAATAAATACTTTACAATTTAAAATTATTATTATTATTGCCGTATGAGATGAATGAGAATGAGATTTTCATAATACAAAAAATGTTTAATCATTTTCTTTATGCAAAACAAAAATGAATGCATATATTGGCAGGTTTTGTGAGATTAACGTCTCAATTTCTTTAAAGGTTCACATTCTGCAGTTGTGTGCCATCACTAACCACTATGAATTAAAAAATTTAAAATATGTCCAAGCAGGTTATATTGTGTTGGTTATAAAGAGGAAGTGAAACATCGTTGTATTGTCAGGCAGCTCGGATCAATCATGTCGTCATCATTTTATATTTCCCTAACATCCAAGAAGAATATCTGCATGTTCATTAACAAAATAATCCCTGTAAATTTACTTCAGTAATAAAAATATGGCTTTCTTTCTTGTAAACTACGTCATTCTCTGTGTACGTCATAATTATTAACAGTTATTTCACACTGTTTTTAGGTTGCCAAGCTGTTCCAGCACTGATAAATACAATCATGTTTTTATATTATCCGCACACCATTTGCAAAAGCAGTTTCATACAGTATTAAACATGGATTGCAAATGACGTTCATTTTTGTCCGGACAGTACCGTGAACAGGAGGCTATCCGCCTGTGCCTGAAACACTTCCGGCAGCACAACTACACTGAAGCCTTCGAGTCCCTGCAGAAGAAAACACGTATCGCTCTGGAGCACCCCATGCTAACACACCTCCATGAACGACTGGTCCTCAGAGGAGACTTTGATGCCTGTGAAGAGCTCATAGACAAAGCCGTGAGAGGTACCTCGCCTCACCCAGTGTTTCATCATTAAGTTGGGAATGTGGGCATGTTGATTCAATGTAAGGAAGAGGCTTGGTGATCTGGATAAAAAACATGTTCACTGTAAAGTGTGTTTTGGATGAATTTTCAGTAGTTTTGATATCTGAAGTGTCATTTTAAAGACCCCATGAAATCAAAATGTGATATTTGTGGCTTTTAGTTAGCTTTGAAGTCATCTATTTGGGAGCACGCATTGTTAAATTAAAACACATCCATCACTCAATATCTTTTCTCTTCCAGATGGTTTGTTTAATCAGTACATCAGCCAGCAGGATTATAAGCCACGCTGGAGTCAGATCATCCCTAAATGTAACAAAGGTACGATTGCAGCCTGCAGAATACATGAAGCACGCGGCAGTGGTCGATGGCTCTGAATCTAATACTGTGTCCTTACCATATGCAATGCGATAGAGCTCCAGGACATTTTGCATATTGCTTGGTAGCCCTGCCCACTGTGAAATTTGTTTGGTTCAAAATCCAGCTCCACATAACAGAACATTAAATGTAAAATATCTTGTGTCACGTCCCGCAGCAGTTTCGCATTCAGTGTGGAGAGACAAATTGTTTGGTGCTGGAAACATTTCACATCGCACCTCTCTCCATTAACTTCCTATGTTCTCTCTTTGATGTAGGTGATGGTGATGATAACAGGCCTGGCATGAGAGGAGGTCATCAAATGGTCATTGATGTTCAGACAGGTAAGTCTTGCATCAGACGGCTGATTCGTGAAGTTTCAGAGTGGGTGGTTATCAACTCAACACAGCATCATTTAGCCTGTCGTCATTTAGCCTGCCATCATTTAGCCAGGCATCATTTAGCCTGTCTCTGGTTGGGCATTACATGCCCAACCAGAGACAAACATATATTGCGTCACTGCTACACAACAAAGGATGCATATCGCTCTGTCCCTAGAGCAGCTTTGGGACTCTGATCACTGTCTGGTTCATCTTCTTCCAAATTACAGACAGAAACTAAAATCTGCTAAGCCTGTAGTAAGGTCTGTAAAGAGATGGACCAATGAAGCAGAGCTGGAACTAAAAGCCTGCTTTGACTGCACTGATTGCAGTGTTTTTGAGGCTGCAGACACCAATCTGGATGAGCTCACAGATACTGTTACATCATATATCAGTTTCTGTGAGGATATGCGCATCCCTACTAGGACTTATTTAATGTTTAACAACGACAAACCATGGTTTACAGCAGAACTCAGCTTCGTCAGGCCAAAGAGGATGCTTACAGAGGTGGGGATAAAGTCTTGTACAGTCAGGCCAGGAACACACTGAATATGGAAATCAGAGTGGCTAAAAGAAGATGAGAAGCTGAAAAACAAGTTTTCAGCTAACGGCCCTGCATCAGTGTGGAGTGGCTTGAAACAACTTATGAATTACAGGACTCCTACCCCCAACCCTGTGGTGGACCAACAACTGGCTGATGACCTGGATGTGTTCTACTGTAGATTTGAAAGGCCCAATCTCACATCCCACACCCGCTATGACCTTCACTTCACACAAACACCAACACCTCCTTCAACCCCCTCTCCTCCCCCCTCCTGCTACTCACACTGCACTTAAGATCTGTGAAGATGATGTGTGCTGTGACTTTCAAAAACAAAAGATATGGAAAGCACAAGGCCCAGATGGCGTTTCACCTGCATGTCTTTAATCCTGTGCTAACCAGCTGGCCCCCATCTTCACAGTGATTTTCAATAGATCACTGGAGCAGTGTGAAGTTCCCTGCTGCTTCAAACCAAAAATTACAGGACTTAATGACTACAGACCTGTCGCCCTGACGTCTGTGGTCATGAAATAATTTGGGAGACTGGTGTTGGCCCACCTGAAGGACATCACTGGACCCTTTCTAAATCCCCTTCAATTTGTTTATCGAGCAAACAGGTCTGTGGATGATGCAGTCAACATGGGATTGCATCATATCCTGGACAGACCAGGGACATAGGCAAGGATCCTTTTTGTGGACTTCAGTTCGGCTTTCAACACCATCATCCCTAAATTACACCAACTCTCTGTTCCCATGTCTATCTGTCAGTGGATCACCAGCTTTCTGACGGACAGGCAGCAGCTTGTGAGACAGGGGAAATTCACTTCCAGCACCTGTACAATCAGCACTGGTGCCCCCCAGGGATGTGTGCTCTCCCCACTACTCTTCTCCCTCTACACCAACGATTGCATCGCCAAGGACCCCTCTGTCAAGCTCCTGAAGTTTGCAGATGACACCACAGTCATCGGCCTCATCCGAGATGACGATGAGTCTGCATACAGAAGGGAGGTTAAACAGCTGGCTGTCTGATGCAGTCAAAACAACCTTGAGCTCAACACGCTCAAAACGGTGGAGATGATTGTGGACTTTAGGAGGAACACCCCAACATTGTCCCCCCTCACCATTCTAAACAGCACTGTGGCAGCAGTGGAGTCATTCAGGTTCCTGGGCACTACCATCTCACAGGACCTGAAGTGGGAGACCCACATTGACTCCATTGTGAAAAAGGCCCAGCAGAGGTTGTACTTCCTTCACCAGTTGAGGAAGTTCAACCTGCCACAGGCGCTGCTGATACAGTTTTACTCAGCAGTCATTGAATCTGTCCTCTGCACTTTAACATCTGTCTGGTTTGGTTCAGCTGTGAAATTGGATATCAGAAGACTACAAAGGACAGTTCGGACTGCTGAGAGGATTATTGGTTGCCCCCTGCCCTCCCTTCGAGAACTATACACTTCCAGAGTGAGGAAAAAGGCTAGAAAATCACTCTGGACCCCACTCACCCTGCCCACTACCTTTTTGTGAACTGTTGCCTTCTGGCCGACACTTCAGAGCTCTGAGCACCAGAACCGTCAGCCACAGGAACAGTTTTTTCCCTCAGGCTATCCTTCTCATGAACAGTTAAAACTGCCCCATTGAGCAATAATTAATGTGCAATATATATAACCGATTTGTATTTAGATTTGCACTACCTGTGTGTGTGTGTGTATGTATGTGTGTGTATATACACTACCGGTCAAAAGTTTTGAAACACTTATTCTTTATTATAATTTTTTTCTTCACATTTTAGAATAATAGTAAAGTCATCAAAACTATGGAATAACATAAATGGAACTAAGGGAATTATGTTGTGACTAAACAAAATCCAAAATAAATCAAAACTGTGTTATATTTTAGCATCTTCAAAGTAGTCACCCTTTGCCTAGAATTTGCAGACATGTACTCTTGACATTTTCTCAACCAGCTTCTTGAGGTATCAGCCTGGGATTCTTTTTAAACAGTATTGAAGTAGTTCACATCTATGTTGGGCACTTATTGGCTGCTTTTCTTTATTATTTGGTCCAAGTCATCAATTTCTAAAAAAAATTTTTTTTAATTACATTTTAGTTTTATAATGAAATAAGTTAATATGGTGGCACAATTATATTTTTGTCTACAAAACTAATTTCAAACATTTAAGCTTTCGTCTTCAGATCAAAAGATTTTTAAGATCATGAGAAACATTTCAGTCAAGTGTTTCAAAACTTTTGACCGGGTGTGTGTGTGTGTGTGTGTGTGTGTGTGTGTGTGTGTGTGTGTGTGTGTGTGTGTGTTGTATTATATATATATATATACACACACACACATACATGTATCTGGATTGGAGTGGATCGCCTGTGACTGACTCAGATGTATTCTTCGTCTGACTGCATGCACCGAACCGTGACGTCAGTACCATGATGGTTCGGGACGAATACATGTACTGTTACACCCCTAATGTATATGTGTGTGTGTGTGTGTGTGTGTGCGTGTGTGTGTGTGTATGTATATATATATATAACTCAGCAAAAAAAGAAACGTCCTCTCACTTTCAACTGCTTTTATTTTCAGAAAATTTAACATGTGTAAATATTTGTATGAACATAAAAAGATTGAACAACTAAGACATAAACTGAACAAGTTTCACAGACATGTGACTAACAGAAATTGAATAATGTGTCCCTGAACAAAGGGGGGGTCAAAATCAAAAGTAACAGTCAGTATCTGGTGTGGCCACCAGCTGCATTAAGTACTGCAGTGCATCTCCTCCTCATGGACTGCACCAGATTTGCCAGTTCTTGCTGTGAGATGTTACCCCACTTTTCCTACTAGGCACTTGCAAGTTCCCGGACATTTCTGGGGGGAATGGCCCTAGCCCTCACCCTTCGATCCAACAGGTCCCAGACGTGCTCAGTGGGATTGAGATCCGGGCTCTTCGCTGGCCATGGCAGAACACTGACATTCCTGTCTTGCAGGAAGTCACGCACAGAACGAGCAGTATGGCTGGTGGCACTGTCATGCTGGAGGGTCATGTCAGCATGAGCCTGCAGAAAGGGTACCACATGAGGGAGGAGGATGTCTTCCCTGTAATGCACAGCATTGAGATTGCCTGCAGTGACAACAAGCTCAGTCCGATGATGCTGTGACACACTGCCCCAGACCATGATGGACCCTCCATCTCCAAATCGATCCCACTCCAGAGTACAGGCCTCAGTGTAACGCTCATTCCTTCAACAATAAACGCAAGTCCGACCATCACCCCCGGTGAGACAAAACTGTAACTCGTCAGTGAAGAGCAGTTTTTGCCATTCCAGTCTGGTCCAGCGAAGGTGGGTTTGTGTCCATAGGCGACGTTGTTGCCGGTGATGTCTGGTAAGGACCTGCCTTACAACAGGCCTACAAGCCCTCAGTCCAGCCTCTCTTGGCCTATTGCGGACAGTCTGAGCACTGATGGAGGGACTGTGCATTCCTGGTGTAACTCGGGCAGTTGCTGTTGCCATCCTGTACCTGTCCTGCAGGTGTGATATTTGGATGTACCGATCCTGTGCTGGTGTTTTTTTTTTTACACGTGGTCTGCCACTGCGAGGAAGATCAGCTGTCCTTCCTGTCTCCCTGTAGTGCTGTCTTAGGCGTCTCACAGCACAGATATTGCAATTTATTGCTGGCCACATCTGCGGTCCTCATGCCTCCATGCAGCATGCCTAAGGCACGTTCATGCAGATGAGCAGGGACCCTGGGCATCTTTCGTTTGGTGTTTTTCAGAGTCAGTACAAAGGTCTTTTTAGTGTCCTAAGTTTTTATAACTGTGACCTTAATTGCCTACCGTCTGTAAGCTGTTAGTGTCTTAACAACCGTTCCACAGGTGCATGTTCATTAGTTGTTTATGGTTCATTGAACAAGCATGGAAAACATTGTTTAAACCCTTTACAATAAAGATCTGTAAAGTTATTTGGATTTTTACTAAATTCTTTAAAATACAGTGTCCTGAAAAAGGGACGTTTCTTTTTTTGCTGAGTTTGTGTGTGTGTGTGTGTGTGTGTGTGTGTGTGTGTGTATGTATGTATATATATATATATATATATATATATATATATATATATATATATATATATATATATATATATATAATTGTGTATTCTATATATACTTTATTTTCTTTTCAAAATTTATTTTTTATTCAATTTTTAAATATTTTTTAAAAGTCTTGTTGCTGTTTTGTATTGTTATGTACTGGAAGCTCCTGTCACCAAGACAAATTCCTTGTATGTGTAAGCATACTTGGCAATAAAGCTCATTCTGATTCCGATTCTGTTCTGGCTTGCATGTAGTGGAATGCAAGCTAACACTGTGTTTTACCCAATAGTCGTGAGTTAAGGGCTGTTTAAAAATGTATGTGAATCTGTGAGCTTGTTGTTTTGGCGGGTTAGAGGAACAATTGATCTCCAAGCCCTCACGTAGCCCCCTGTGCTCAAAATGACCTCGAGTAACCCCTTCTACAGCTGAGCGCCTCTCAAATGCTCAAACAACTGTCTCTGCTTATCACCATGGCGACATCAGCTTCTCAACCTTACAACACAGTCTGTGGCTTTGTTGACCTGCTTTTGAAGAGTGATAATATGTTTTATAATTTGAAAATGCCATAATACTCTTATTTTTCTTTTTCCTTCGGTTTCGCATTCAGTATCTCACCCACTCACCCTTTCTTTCTCTTTGTGTTCGCCTTTTTGTTTGGCAGAAACCGTGTATCTGTTTGGAGGCTGGGATGGAACGCAGGACTTGGCCGACTTCTGGGCCTACAGTGTGAAGGAGAACCAATGGGCCTGTATCTCCAGGGACACAGAGAAAGAGGTACAAGTGAAAGTGAAAGACGAGAGTGGGGTTTTTTTCTATTATGGCTCGCACAAAAAAATCCCCTAGACTTTTTCCATCATGTCACTGAGTTTCACATTCTCCATCGCTCTTTGTGTGCAAGTGCATTGATAGACATAGTCTTTCATCTAGATTACTGAGATGGGAATTGTTGACTCATAGTTGCAATAGTTTATGGATGAGAATGAGAATGCGATGATTGTAATGACAGATATGTGCAGTGGTGGCCGTAATGCTGACAGAGGATATCATGGCGGTAGTCTCGCAGAGCTAGACTTTTGACTATCGGCACACACATTTGTACACAATGCAGTTTGTTCTGACCAAGAACTGCTCACTTAGACATGAAGGGGCTTTCTGACTGACAAGTCAAGTGAATAACCACAGTTTGATTTATTCATGTGACATTTAAAGCTACACTATGTAAGATTTTTTTGTTAGAAATGAACAAAATTTCATTAATGAGCAAGTACACCAACAATATGTCTTCGAAACCATGTTTTTGCCTTACCCTGATTAACTACGGTAATCCTATAATAATTATTAATATTTTAGAGCTATCAGGATGGATTTGGTGGGAAATTGCATACTTGGTCATTTGTCCGTGCGTGTTTACGTCATGTCCGTAAATGAAAGAAAAATAAGATCCAGCTACTACAGCGCATGTATATGTGCAGTGATAGTTGTGGTAGTAGTTTGAAGCTGAAAGTTTGTAGCCACAACAAATGAGCGACACTGACCATGGATCATTCAAAAAGGCAACCCTCTGGGGAATCACAAATTTTCAAAATAAAGAAACCGAGAAGAGTCTGGAAGCAAAATAGAAAAAACGACAGAACCCGTAATAATTTTCAGAGGTGGCGACAACTCCGAGATCTTAAAGGATTTAAAACCGACCATGAAATAGGGTTTTTCTTGCTGGGCAGGTAAGATATTTTATTGGAACGATAGTGAGCCAGGAAGCTCTTAGCGTGGTAATTCGTTAGATAACATTAGCCACTCTAATGGGGCATTTTATTATGGATTGTGATACTGCAGTGTTTTCAATTTCATTTTCGAGGAAGGAAGGAGAATGGAAAATGTAACTTTTATACTGGTAACAATGCCAACCTCTAAACTTGTTAATACCTTGGTCTATTTGCCTGCTTGTTAATGTATAATAGTTTTCACCATTTGATTTTATCTGATACGACTAGCATTCATTGTCTGATGTCATTGTTGCCTAACTTTTGTAATGCTATTTATTTTAAAACTGTTTTCAGTAATCAAAACAACAGCAGAATATATTCTACTTACCTGCTCATAAGGCATATTTTCAGATATCCGTCTTTCTCTTCCTTTTGTTATTTATTTATTTTTTGAGGGGAGGGGTGTGAGTTTTGTTGTCCTTATTGACATTCGCTCTGATGATCACCCGTAACCATGGTTACTCCTCAAACCATCAGATTCATCCGCGCAGAAGAGCGGAGGCAAAGCCCAACGTAATTTCCAAAGCAGTGTTCCTCAGTTAGTAACCTGCAGTTTTATGCTTCAACCGCTAGAGAGCCAAAAGTTACATAGTGTAGCTTTAAGAGGTGGGTACATTTTAATTCAATGACCCCACAATAATAGACACACATCAAAGAAATACAATTTGCGTAGACTTTGTCAGATTTTATGAAGTATAGGTCTCTGCGGAACAGTAATGGGCATTTCCTAATCTGTGGGCGTTTTCAAACTGGGATGGGCATTTCTCAACTATCCAATTAATGTAGGGAATCTCAGTGTAGTCTGATTGGGAAACACCCATTTTTTTTTCTTCAGACACACAAGTCTCGATTTTATGTCTGTCCTAAAGTAATAAGTATAGATATTTTCCCCACAACAAAACTCACGAAAAACTCAAAGAATATGCATTTGTGGTTGTGGATATTTAGTTTAGTTGCTACTAACCAGCCAGCCAGCCAGCCAGCCAGCCAGAGAGGAGCGTGTGATTTTTAGCGATTTTGAGAACCTTAATTGCAATATGCATCAGACGGTTTATGTGTGTATGCCATCAGAAGATTAAACTATAATGATGGTGAGGTTGTTGAGCATTGTGCTTCTTTTAGAATGGACCCAGTGCTCGCTCATGCCACAAGATGTGCATCGACTCTCAACGGAGGCAGATCTACACTCTGGGCCGTTATCTGGACTCCTCTGTCAGAAACAGCAAGTCCCTGAAGAGTGACTTCTACTGCTATGACATTGACGCCAACACGTGGACCCTGCTCAGTGAGGACACGTCTGCCGATGGGGGGCCCAAACTTGTGTTTGACCACCAGGTATATACTTGATGCTTCTTATTGGTGTACATAGGATTTGCACATACAAACCAACAGGAGTCTCCCTTTTGTAAACTGGTGGTTCGTAACGGCTCTCCTGGGTGAATTTTTAGGAAAAATTCTTACCGGCTGCTAAACACCTTCCTACTGCCACTGGTCCACGTCATCAGTAGGTGTGACCTAGAGCTCCACCTACCTTTGAGGCAGTACGATCGTTCACTTAGAGACATTTTCCAAGAACATGTAATGTATTTTTTTTTGTTTTGTTTAATTAGTCTGCAAAAGGAATCAAATGAATTCAGAAGACAAATTAAACATTTTCTACTGCAGGTATACTACTTTAAATCATCATTGAGTGGTTAAAACAACTTCTTTTAATGACCTTATGTGAATTCTATTCACAGAATGAGGCATAAAGTCATTGATAAAATTTTTTAGTGTCACATTGGTGAAGGTTTTACTGAGCGTCCTCATATTTAAATGTACTTCTAAACGCCTCCCACAGTGGTGTGGTGGGCGTGTAAATGTTCGCAAACAATATGCCGTTGCTCGGCTGTTTAGAACTTCTTTTTACCCCTGAACGAAGAATGAAGAAGAACTTCTCCGGAAGTATATCGGGGCCTTTGTGCTTTCTTTTTTCTGTAGAACACTAAAGATAATGTTTGGCAGTATGTTAGTCTCTGTCACCATTCACTTTCATTGCATCTTTTTTCCATTCAATGAAAGTGATTGGTGACTTGAGCATTCCGCCTAATCTCTTCTTTTGTGTTCTACAGAAGAAAGTAAGTCACACGAGTTTGGAACAACACAAGGGTGAGCAAATTATGTCAGAATGTTCATTTTTGGGTGAAACATCCCTTCAGAGTTCAGTATTAGGCAGGGTAAAAGTTTTTCTGTCTTTCCCTCTCTTTCAGATGTGCATGGACTCTGAGAAGCACATGATATACACTTTTGGCGGACGGATTCTGACTTGTAACGGCAGTGTGGATGACAGCAGGACGTCAGAACCTCAGTTCAGCGGGCTCTACGCGTATCGCTGTCAAGTTGGCAGCTGGAGTCTGCTCAGAGAGGACTCGTGTAACGCCGGGCCGGAGGACATCCAGTCACGAATTGGACACTGCATGCTCTTCCACACGGTCTGTCCCCATAGTAACGACCCAAAAAGAACACAGTTCCATTTGCAGCTCAGATATTTTACACATCTCACATGTCTAGTTATTTGTGTTTATTGTTGTTGCAGTTAACTGCAACAGCCAGTTACATTACAAGCTACCAGATTCAAATCAGCTTTCACACTGACACAGGCTGCACTGGTCAAGCGCCTGTAATTTATATTAGCTCAAACAGTTACTCATACAGTCTTTTAAACCACAAAATAAGTTTATTTTATATATATACATCTAACTCGTCACCAAAGTACCATGATAAAGTTTACAGCTCTTATACGCAGTCAATACATCAAACGCGATCTTCCTCCGATGCGTGCAGAAATGTTTGTTTACATTAGTAGCGGTTGTCATTCATCAAACAAAAAGTGACTCAAAGAGTCTTTTCAAGCACACAATATATTTGTTTTATGTAACAAACAGCCAAATTTAGACCCTACTCATGAAAAGTTTAATACTGTATATTAATTCTTGTCGTTTTGGGTGTGAATGTGCATAACATACCATGGGGCCAAAAGTCTGGTACTACTGGTGAAAATGGTGAAAGTTTTACTAATTTCATTAAAAAAATTTTTTTTAATTACAAATCATGTTAACAGCATAGCAATCTGAATACAAAGTTGAATGTCAGGAATTTGTTGTATTTATTATGTCCCCCTTTGGCTTCAAAGACAACATGCATTCGAGCTGGCATGGACCCCACAAGTTTGTGCAAAACCTGATGATCCATGTTATCTCAGCATGATTTGAGGATACTCCAAAGAGCATCTTATGTGCTTCAATGGAATCAGGGATATTTGACCTTTCTTACTTTCTTACTAGCAGCCTAGAAATAGAGCACAAACTTAAATATTTCTTATTAATTTTTAATCATACCTGTTCCTTTTTTATGTCCTAAAACTTTGATATTTCCAAGTTTAAATGGTTAAATGGTTTTCAATGAGGTCTCAGATTTTTTAATGCCACTGTATTTCCTGATGAAGAATGAAGTTAATTAGAAGAGAGATATTTGTACCGCTTCTTATTTTTTCAGATGTACTTTCATTTCAATAACATTGCCTTAGTTAGAAATTAGAATTTGTAGGTGGGCTTGACTGTAAATTTGATTGGATTATTTTTCTTCTCTCCGGCTCATGCAGAGAAATCGCTGCCTGTATGTTTTTGGAGGTCAGAGGTCCAAAACATACTTGAATGATTTCTTCAGTTACGATGTTGATGGCAACCATGTGGAGATCATCTCAGATGGCACCAAGAAGGACTCAGGCATGGGTATGATGATATCAGCAAGCTGTAAATGTGTAAATAATTTTATAAACTATGTGGAAGTTACCAATCTGGTTTTTCTGAATTTATTTTTGTATTTAAAGAAGCAAAAAATGTTTTTACTACTTGATTACATAATGGTGATATTTTTTTGATGGTCATCATGTGACTGACTCCTACAAAGCAATGCCCTGAGAAAACACTCCTTAAAAGGACAGCAGATGTATGTTGGGCATGAATGTGACATCATAGTTAGAAATAGTGGAATCAGGTGGGGATTACGTCACTGCTGTGGCTTGTTACACACAGCTTTGACGAGCATGTGATTTACCGCAGCCTACCATTCAAAAAGCTAAATCAGTTTGACATAATTTGTCTTCCCAGCACTGGTGTTTACAGATGTACAAGTTTGTAGTGGTGGTGAACGTTGCTCATGAGAATTGTCATAATGATGGGTAAAAAAAATAGCAGCAAATTTATGTAGATGTTCTCATGTGAAGACTCTGCATAAAACACGTTTTGCATTTTAAAAACCTTTGCTGGTGTACTAGCAATTTGTAGCATTAGAACTGATTGCTTTACATTTTCTTCCTGTGCAAAACTCGCCGCAATCATTCAGTCAGTGGTGTTGTGGGTTGTTGCCAGGGTGTTGGTATGCTGTTGTTAAGGTGTTCTAAGTGTTTTTTAGCTGGTTGCTAAGGCATTGCTAGATTTCTTTTTTTTTTTGTAATTAACATTTTCATTTATTCATATGCACATGACAGTGAAAAACTCAACACGTATATAAAGAATCAACATTTTACATTTAAACCCCACTAATACAGTCCCACCCTGACCCCTAACGAACACCCCTGTGGTCCCACATAACACACACACACACACACACACACACACACACACAAAAAAAATTAAAAAAAAAAAAAAATTATATATATATTATATAAAATAATAAGCATACATGATTAAACTAAACTACACTCTCCACATCCCCTCCCAGAGAGTCCCCAAAAAAGCTAAATATTTGCCCCATTTTTTTAACAAATAAGTCCCTAAACCCCAGCCTTCTACTTAGCTCTTCCTCAAATGCAGCTACCCTCCCCATTTCCATACACCACTCCGAAAAAGAGGGTGCTCCACTTGACTTCCAACCCCTTAAAATTACTTGTCTGCTGATCATGAGACTGGTCAGAACCCAATTTTTAATGTGATTTATCCCCTAAATTCATGACCGCCCCATCACCCAAAATACAAAGTCTGGGACAAAGCAAAACCTGAATGTTCAAAACATCACACAAATAACTCTGAATCCTCAACCAAAACTCCTGGATTTTAACACACCCCCAAAATACATGGGTAGTGTCTCTAACTTCTGATTGGCATCGCCAGCAGGTGGGTGTGTCTTTAAGACCAAGCCTATATAATCTAGAGGGCGTCCAATAAAATCTATGTAAAATCTTAAATTGCATAAGGTGAACCCTTGCATCTCTAGATACAGACTTGACATTTTTCAGAATCCTCCAATACCAAATTCAAATCTTTTTCCCATACTCTCTTGAGAGAAGTCAAGGCTCCATCCCCCAGACTCTGAATTAGCAGGGAGTAATACACTGATGCCTCATGACCTTTTCCAAAAGCAGCAATCACCTCTCCCAAAGCACCTGCTGCTTTAGGGGGGTGTGTGCTACTCCCAAAAACAGTACGGAGCATGTGGCGCAGCTGTAAATACTTATAGAACTGAGATCTGGGAATCCCAAAATAATGAACCAAATTCTCAAAAGATCTCAACACTCCACTCTCATACAGGTCGCCGAGTGTAGTAACCCCCCTCACAATCCACTCTGACCAGCAGAAAGGGGACTTGTTGATACATAATTTGGGGTTCAGCCATAGGCTTGAGGCAACATTTAAATAAATGTCCGAATGAAATACTCTGGCCACTCTTGTCCAAATCACGTGCAAATGTGAAATAACGGGGTGTGATTTAACTTCTCCGGTTACTTTGATAGAAAGGCTTTGCAGTGGCAAAATAGGGGCAAGGACTTCCTGTTCAATAGAAAACCAGGGAGGGTCTCTTTCAGGTGGAAGTGACCAATGAGCCAAGTGCCTGAGGCCAAACGCATAATAATAAAACAAAATCTTGGGTAGGCCTAGCCCACCTTTGTCTGTCGGCCTGTGTAACTTATTAAAATGCAATCTGGGACGTTTACCATTCCAAATGAAGGACTTCGCTATGCTATCAAATTGCTTGAAATAAGAGAGGGGGGACATCTACAGGGAGAGAATGTAGCAGGTAGTTAAATTTTGGAATACAATTAATTTTAATAACATTAACCTTCCCAATCATCGATAAATGTAATCAAGCCCACCTGCCCACATCACACGAAAACCTTTTTATATAAAGGGTCAAAATTAACACTAACTAAATCAGATACATTTGCTGGGAATAAAATCTCAAATACTTAATGCCCTGTTTGGGCCACTGGAAGGTGCCCGGCTGGAAAGCCGTTACTGGACAGTAGGCTGTCAGAGCCAAAGCTTCAGATATAGACCAATTGACTTTGTATCCTGAGAACTTGGAAAAGGAATGAATAATTCTGTGGAGGCAAGGCATAGATCTAGTAGGTTCAGAGACTAATAATAAAATATCATCTGCGTAAATGAGACTGATCATTCGCTACTGACCACATGATATTAATGAGACGCCTGATGTTATCAGAAGAGCTACGGCCCGAATAAATCCCACCTGATCTATATGTATAAGAGATGTCATAACCTTACTTAATTGGTTAGCCAGAATTTTTGACAATATTTTTACATCTAGTTGGATCAGGGAGATTGGACGGTAACTTTTACACGCTTTGATCTTTGTCCTTTTTAAGAATCAGACTGATCTGGGCTTGTGTCATGGTTGGAGGAAGCTTTCCATTCTTTAATGATTCAGTATAAACTTCTAACAAAAGTGGAGCCAGTTCTGTATCATAGGATCTAAAAAATTCTGCAGCAAAACCATCTGTCCCTGGAGCCTTGCCAGTAGGTAGGGACTTAATTACCTCGTCAAGCTCCTCCAAGGTTATCTCAGAATCAAGAGAGTTTTTTTGCTCAATCGTCAGTTTAGGAAGATCTAATGGTTCCACAAAGTTTCCAATATCTTCATCAGTAGACGAAGATGTGGAACTATAAAGATCAAGATAGAACTCTTTAAAGGCATTATTAATATCAATGGCTGAGGTAAAAATTTCACCACCAGCAGATTTCACTGAGGGAATGATAGAAAGAGACTCTCTGCTTTATATATCTAGCCAAAAGCTTCCCTGCTTTGTCACCCAACTCAAAGTATGACTGTCTTGACCTGAATAACCAAAACTCCACTTTCCGTGACAAAATAGTATTATATCTATATTTCAATCGGGTCAATTCTCTGAGGACATCAGCTGACATACGGCGCTTCAGCTCTGCCTCTGCACTTTTAATATTCTATTCCAACTCCACGAGTTCTCGTGCTTTGGATTTTTTGATGAATGAGGCATACTGTATGATCCAACCCCTAAGAATCGCCTTAAGTGCCTCCCAAGCCACGCCCACAGAGGATACTGAGGACCAGTTGGTCTCCATATAAACATTGATTTCAGTCTTTAACATTTGTTGGAAATCAGGATTTTGCAAAAGGGACACATTAAGGCGCAAACTATATGATTTCTTTTTCTCTGTATATGGCAACACCTCTAAACTCACCAGGGCATGATCTGAGACTAAGATATTTCCAATTGAGCAATCAACAACAGATGAAATGAGGGATTTGGATATCCAAAAAAAATCTATTCTAGAATAATTCTTATGGACTGATGAAAAAAATGTTTAGTCCCTACCCGATGGGTTCAAAAATCTCCAAATATCCATAAAACCAAGATTTTTACACATCCTGTGAAGCTTCAATGTTGCTCTAGGGGGTTTACACACTTTTGCTTCACTGTGATCAAGGACTGAGTCCATCAAAAGATTAAAGTCTCCTCCCAATATTATATCATGAGGGGTGCCAGCGGTTTGCAGCATCCCTTCAAGATCTATAAAAAAGCCCTGATCATCAGCATTAGGTACGTAAATGTTAGCCAAAATCAACTTTTACCCTTGAATTTCAGCTAAAACAATAATGACTCTCCCTAATTTATCTTTAGTCTGTTTGAGACATTTGAATTGTAGATGTTTATTAATCAATATAATGACTCCCTTGCTTTTACTTGAGCCAGCACTAAAAAAAAATGTCCACCCCATATCTTCCCAAATTTTTCAACTTCCTGCGGGGAGAGATGTGTTTCTTGAAGAAACAAAATATCGTATTTCTTATATTTAAGAAAAGTAATAACCTTCCTTCTTTTTATGGGGTGCCCCAACCCATTTACATTCCATGTGGAGAGAGATAGTACACTCATATTAACATTTGACATATTGATATTGTAGAAAAAGTTAATTGTCTGTCAAAAACAAAATTATACAGACCACATTCCCCATTAGTGAAACAATCAAACCCCGAACTTCCCCCCGAACAAAACAAACAGGAAAAAAGAAAAACGTGTGCATTAACCCCGCGCATGAAAGCGCCAACCGGCGACAATCCCTCTAAACTCAAAAGGTCCATGAACGCCTACGAGCCCCCACGACAACTTTGCCATCGGATTGCTCAATTTTGCCTCACAAATTTGTGAGGCAAAATTACATAACAGAAAATACTTTGTAAAAGCCAATAGGAAGAATGAAAACAAAGAACGTGTAGATTCATTCACAGAACTTTCTCAAAGGTGTGATCTTCCACAAAACAAATTCCAGCTGATATAAAACCATTCAAATTCCTTAGACAGACAAACGAATATTCAGTGAGCTGGCTGTTATGAGTTCAGCAGATGACGTAATCATTCCAGTGTCCCGTAAAAATACTCAACAAAACAAACTCCAGCCAGCAGAAGGCATAATCATGAAGAACGAAAGATTAATCCCCAGCTGTTCCAAAGGTGTGTTATTCAATAGAACAAGCTCCAGCCGCTAGGCAGAACCAATACAAAAAAAAAAACAACCGGCATCCCGGTTCCCCGGATGGTCGAGTCAATTCACTCGGCGGCCGCATAAAAGTATACACCATGACTTACACAATCCGTCAACTTTATAAAAGACATCCTTTGTGTGAGCATGTAGATATTTTGCGGTCATCCATATTGTCCACTCTCAAACTGGTCGGGAACTTCAATGCAAAAGTAGTCTTTCGTCAATGCAAAAGTTTCTTTAAGGAAAAATGTTATTCAAAAACAAACTCCAGCTGCTCAGCGGAGCCAATGCAAAAAGCAAAAAGAAACCAAAATGACGCCCAGCTTCCTCAAAAGCCAGAGTAAGTACAGCGAGTCGACCCACTCACATGAGAAACACCCAATGGTTTACTCACCCATTGATTCAATAAAAGACATGTAAAGACTTTGCGACCGTCCTTCGTTTCTATTCTCAGTTTGGCCAGAAACATCAGAGCAAAAGTGATCTTTCGCTGATGTAAGAGTTTCTTACATTCCTTGAACTGATCGCGTTTCTCTCTTGTCGAACTCGCAAAGTCCGGGAACAAAAAAATATTATGGTTCTTCCAAGAAAGCTTCCCTTTGCTCTTCGCCTGGCGCAACACAAGATCTTTATCGGATGATCTCAGAAATCTGCCCAGAATCGATCTGGGCCTATCTCCCTCAGCAATCTGTGAGCTGGGACTCTGTGAGCTCGCTCGATTTCCAGCTTGTGGCCTGTTATGTCGAGCAGACTCGGGAAAAGCTCGTCTAGGAATTTCACCATATCTCTGCCCTCCTCATGCTCAGGAATTCCAACAATTCAAAGTTATTCCTGCGGCTTCTATTCTCAAGATCTTCAAGCTTTTCAAGGAGATGTTCCAAATCAACTTTGGTCGCGGGCAGATTAGCGGTTAATTCCCTCTCCAAAGATTCCAGACAAATGATTCGTCTCTCAACATCAGTCACTCTTGTAACTAACTCAGAGAATTTTATTTCCATCGCCGTAATCGATCGACATATTACAGCGAGATCCTCCAAGTCAGCAAGAACCTTCGTCAACATCACCGACATGTTGGACAACTGACGCTGGATCACCTCTCCCGCCGCGCCATCCAAATCGTGTCCCCGGTCTGTAGGCCTGTCGGGGCTTTCATCCTGAACATGTAAGTGTCTTTTAATGTCTCCAGAGCCCGAGGATTTTGACTTTTTGAGGCTGTTTTGCCTCAAAGAGCAAATGTGTAACTAAATTTCACCAGATTATAACATGAAAATAATTAAAAATTTAGCAAAGTGCGCAGAGCTCGTCGCTCACACGTCTGCTTCTTGCATGGCGTCACGTGACCTCCTGCTAGGTTGTTTCTAACCCCAAGTGCTAACAGTATTAATCCTTGTGACTATTAAAAGTTAATGTAAGATATTTTGCAGATGTTAAAAGTGTGAACACAAGTCCTCTGCACAGTTTCTGCCCTCTGATGGCATGAAATCAACAGAAAACAATACCAATTTGGTTAAGTTCTCTGAACACTTTTATTGAATTCTAGAGAACTGACTGAGTTCTTATAAAATACTCCACACCCACACGCTTGTGGTGATTTGCTCACCTAAAGCCCCGGTGCACATTGTACGATTTTGGCCATGATTCTGCCGTCTGAGACAAATTTTGGGAATCCTAAAGGATTTCTGTCATCGTAGGGCAAAATTGGAAATCTTACATCGTTTAGTGTGACATTCTCACCGATGGCCGATTAATAGCCTTTGCGATGATCTTAATCCTCCGACAAAGTTCTGGCTGTGTCAGAAATATAGTATCGCATTCATGTAGTGTGACTGCTATTATGACAGCCATGGTCTGCTCCTCTCTCGCACCCCAATTCACTGTTTTCAGAGAAATCCCGATGAGTTGGCTCCTTGGAAAAAAAACCTGCTCCGCGTCTGCACCATTTTATATTAAATGTTTTAATAAATAAATAAGCAGAAAATACTTGGAGAAAAGGGTAACACTGCAGCAATATTCCCCGAGTATTACAAAATGAAAAAAAAAAAAAGAATGCATTTTCTTAACATGTTTCTTTACAACATTATTTTAATTACTACTTTTAATAAATTTACTTTAAGCGTCTGTAAACTACTTTAGTTAATATTCACACCACTCCAATGTCATAAAAAAAGTATTTATGGGAAGTTTCAATCCAAATCAGCAGATACAATTTGATACAGTTACAGAAATCTGTTGTGTTTGTGCATTTGCAAGAATTTCCAAGCGTGATATATTATTAGCCTAGGATACATGAATTTTAGAAATTCTGGGTGGTCTATAGGTTACTAATCTAAAAGAGAAGACGTAGTATAGCCCACCTTTTTTGTTTTCCCTATGTGAGCGTGGAACTTTGTAATTTTTCTAGCCACAAGTCTTCTTATTTCCACAAGAAATCTTTGCTTGTGGCAGCTGATTATTACTGTAGGCTACTTCCCCCACTTGTGTTCATTCTCTACATCTGTAATTTTCTGTATTTGTGATCAGGATGTTTCATTAGGCCGATAAAATCCATCTTTGTATATGTTATGCTCGTGATGTAGTGGTATTGGTGCAATGATGATGCCCTGACTTTTGGGGGGGAGGGGGAATGCTCCTCCGGGCAAATCTTGTTGTTTCGCTTCTATTCTGCAATGCTCACATTCACGGATCAGAACGATTGGGACCACAGTCGGCTACGATGTGTATCGTACAGTCTGACATAATATTGCACAGTGTGCCAACATGGCAATCTTAATGCATTCATATTGTACAGTCTGACAAGCTTAAAGGACTTAACACACTCAATTGATCGCTCACTCTAGCTATGCATGCAAACAAATGCAAACTCAAGAAATCTTGAATTAAGACAAAGCAGACTTTGTAAAACATCCTCTGATGGTAATGGAGAAGAATGCGGCGAGTAGAGAGGTCTTCATTTCACACTCCCACATAAAGCCCTGTGTTAAACATTTTTTAATTATATCAGTTCATGCAAGCCATACAATACTAAAAATAAACTAAAATTAAGAGTATAAAGTAGAAACTAAAAACATTTAAAAAACTAAAATCTCAAAACTGCAGCAACCCAAGGCTCTAGTGCCAAACTCATATAACGATCCAATATCGAACAGCTATTTCATAGCGAACAGAGGGAGTAAAAAGGTGAAAGAGTGTGAGTTCATTGAAGCATGAGAGAGAGATTGTGCAGACACAGGCCAGTGACACACTTCCTGTCCCCATAAACAGATTGTGTAAAATCTCAATGGGCGACTTGATGCAATGAGAGGGTATAAAAAGACCTCTGTGTTCTCTGTTATCGCGTGAGAGAGAGAGAGCGAGAGAGCGAGAGAGCGAGCGAGAGAGAGAGAGAGTGTGTGCTAAGGACTGGGATGACAGAAAGAGAACAAGAGCTTGAAGAGACAAAAATAAGACTGAACAGAACACAATTTACCAGAAAGGAAACAGTGAGCTTAAACAGAATGCACACATCCAGACCTTAATATTTAAAATTGCTCTTTCTAAATTATAAAAAGTTTCTGTATTATCCTTCTCTATTGGGACTCTTGCTGGTGGGAACCAGAACTGGAGCAATTTATGTGCTCTGTATCATAAAGAGAAGATGTCTAAATTTACATTTATGCATTTGGTAGGTGCTTTTATCCAAAGCGACTTTCACTTTGAGAATTCAAGGTATTTTATCAGTCTGGGAATCTAACACACAACTTTGGCATTACTAGGTCCTGTATCTCAACTGCCAGAGCATGGAACACTTAATCTGTGGTCCAATCCTTAATTTTGGAGGTTTTACATAAGTGTTTATAGTTATGCAAATAAATGCTTGTCGGTTTAGAACTCTTTGGTTTAACTGGATTGCATAGCAATGTCACAATGCTAAATTAAGATTTTATTACAAAAATATAAAAAATAATGATGTGGACAAAAACATAAACACAGTGGACAGGTACAATGTGAATATGATGAAGTGTTTTTTTTCCCCCCTCTTTGTTTCACTGTTTTAATTATTTGTTTGTTTGTGGCTGAAGTAATAAAAGATTTGTTCTTTTTAAGAGGACTCAAATGTTGTGACTCCAGCCAGGTCTCCTAAGCAACCAAATTGGCCCGGTTGTTAGGGAGGGTAGTCACACGGGGTAACCTCCTCGTGGTCGCTATAATGTGGTTCGCTCTCGTGGGGCGCGTGGTGAGTCATGCGTAGATGCCGCGGTGGATGGCGTGGGCCTCCACTCGCACTATGCGTTTTCCGTGGTAACGCGCTCAACGAGCCACGTGATAAGATTTGCGGGTTGATGGTCTCAGACGCGGAGGCAGCTGAGATTTGTCTACGCCACCACGAGGACTTGGAGCAAATTGGGAATTGGACATTCCAAATTGGGAGAAAAAGGGGAGAAAATCCCCCCCCCCCCCAAAAAAAAGAGGACTCATGTGAACCCTCATGAGTGGCCTATGTCTAAGAACATGGGCAAAACATTATAACATTTTGTTAGAAAAATAAAATAAATCACTTACTAGTTTTTTATCATCATATCGCAGTTCAAATCGCAATAGCGCTGCGTCTTATGCATGCTTTTATCCATATGGATAGTAAGACCGTCGATATAACGCATTTTTTCAGTGTGATTAATTACCTATAAAATAACACGTTATGGGCCCTATGAAATCCTTTTTATTTTTTCGAAATTCTGCTTACATTTTTCCCAAATTCCGTGTTTTCCATTTTATTATTTCTGAATTCCGTGTTTTAAAGTTTATTTTTTTATTATTTCATCAAAAAACTGTCTAATCAAATGAATTTTTAGAACTCTCTTTAATCTGCCACCTGCAGAGTGCGCGTGATGCTAATGATCAGAGACTAATTAGCCTTAAAATGGACCAATGCGTTGTCAGTGTATGAGCAGCAAGCTTCACATATTAATTTTGAAGAGCGCAGCACATGCAGACTGTATATTTATTTCATTAAATCACAGACTTTTGTGGTTTAATCATCACACCACGACATCACTATTTAATTTAATGATTTTTTTGCATTTTTTGCATAAATGTTATACCATATGTCCAATTCAATACGCATTTTATAGTTAATTCCATTTTTATGACTGCATTGCATGATTTTGTTCGTTTTCCTACGCGTAAAAAAATGTACGCAAGTAGTCATGCACCCTGACCATATGTAAATTCCATAATGAGGAATTTTTCTAAAAAATGATCCATTCAAGCTTGAAGTACCACCTTCATGTTTGTGTGAGTGGCACTCAGCAAGGGGTAGTAAGCGCAAATCCAGCTGTACAGGTAACACACAGCTGGTAACAAACAGGTAACAAACCTATAGCTGTTGAAAGACAGCTAGACGGAACAGAGTGCAGTGTCTCGAGACAAGCTTTTTAAAGTTTTGAATTGACACAGCGTCCTAAAATTGTGGGTGATCTTGATCGAGGCATTAACCAAATAATCAGCAATGCTGTGTTATCGATGCAATGCGTAAGCATTTTAAGATGCACATTTATTTTGACTCGTCCGTACTGCCAGCCTCATCCATACACATTTCCGTCAGGCGATGCAGCATCCTTATGATATTCATCTCACTTTATAAGTGCTAAATATGCTTCTCATGTGGGACATAGATGTGTGTATGTGTGAGTGATTAAAGCCAGAAGTTTCACTGTGCTCTATCCCTGCGCACCTGTCAACAGGGCTGCAAGCTCCGGTTACAGGGTAGCGCAGAGCCGATCACATACGTGATTAAATCGAGCTTCCTTCGATATTGTGGCACATGCAACACATTAGAATTGTACAGGAGAATTTTCTATTTTAAACCTTGTCAAACGGCTAAAGAACTGCGGTATTCTGAACAGCGCTGACGAGGGAAAAGAAAACACCAGCATCAATTACAACTCTCTTCCCATTTCGGTACGTCAGCAAACATCGGATCGCCGGCTAAGAAAATCGACATAAGATCGTATCGTGATGAGACTGGCGATTTACACCCCTATTGATTAATTGGTTGTCAGCTCTTATAATTAATGTCGACCTAAATGGTTTTTTAAATGGCTGATATCGATTTCAAGACAGTGGGGTGGCCAATATAATACTGATATATAGAAATGATAGAAACATTGCTGAAATTGAACACTTATAGACATTACTGGTGTATAAAGGTGGGTAGTCATGTGTGAATGTTTTAGCTAATCTGACATGTATCAGAAAATTCGGAAACAAAACATTTTTGCAGCTTAGATGTAATAGATTACGTTTTGAAAGTTACAGTAGGTTTACATAGTACAATTAACTTTAGTTTTCTTTTTTAATCAAAATTACATTTCTCATGATGTTTTCTTTTAAGGTTAACTGTATGTGTCTGTTACAGTGCCAATGACTGGTTTCACACAGCGTGCCACCATTGACCCGGAGCTGAACGAGATTCATGTCCTGTCAGGACTCAGCAAAGATAAAGACAAACGTGAGGAGAACGTACGCAACTCCTTCTGGATCTACGACATTGCACGCAACAACTGGTGCGTGGACTTCTTGCGCACACACTTTATCTGTATGGCATTGCACACTGAATACTAATAAGTATGTTAGAGTTGCCTTTATGCACTGTGGCCCAGAGGACAGTCTGCATCAGTAATCCACAACGTGCCTTCAAGCGCTTAATTCCTGAGGTTTTAGATTGCCCTCATAGATTGATGAGAAAATCTGTTCGCTGCTTGCTGAACGAGGCATGTTTGTAGGGTTTGTTCACTATTCAATGCATTGAAGAGTGTATGATGGCCGCAAATGTACATCATACATGGACCCGATATGTAAATGCTGTTTTCCGCTCACACACATTCACATATATTAAATAAAGTCAGAGCAAAAGGAGTATTTCAAAGGCCCGTCTGACCTTCAGAAAGGGAGTTGGTGACCATCAAACAGGAACAGAATGTTCTCTACTTGCATGTGGGTATAGCTGCTTATGTGTGTGTATTAAATGTACAGTACACTTAAACGGGGAAAAAAAAAAAAAAAAACATTTGTTCTCTCTGTATGTGAACTGAAGCTGTTGGCTTACTGTTTCTGAAAGATCAGACTGTTTCGTTTGGGTCTGACACGCTGGTTTCAGTCATTTGTTTATTTGGCGCAGTTTGGGTGGTATGCGCACTATGATAGGTTGGTATTCACTATATACTATGAAAAAGTAACTGTGTGTGTTTGTCTGCAGGTCGTGTGTTTATAAGAATGACCAGGCAGTGAAAGAGAACTCCACTAAGGCCCTGCAGGAAGAAGAACCTTGCCCTCGTTTTGCACACCAGCTAGTGTATGATGAATTGCACAAGGTATTAAAGATCATTACACTTTCAGGGATGGGCACGAGTACTCGGAAATGATCATGTGTGACACGACTTTTAACTTGATTCGAAATTTAGTGAAAACTATACACAAACGTGTGAAAGAGGGGCTTTATTTTTAATTTTGAGATTGAATACATAGTGATTTTTTGATACACCTTGATTGCCAACAAAGATGTCTCAGCAGCCAAACTAATTGTTCTACAGTTTTACGATAATCGAAAGAGTATAATTTACAGTGTTTTGAGCACCTATCTCAGCAAACATTTGTTAAACAAATGTTATCATCATGTAACGTAGGAATGTTGATCCATTAATAGATGATATTTAATAAAAGTGAATGTTTATCATTGACTCTGTAAATCTCCCTGGGTGCCAACATGTTTGTGTGACGTCACACACCTGCATCTTAAGGTTTCCGTACGAGTTTACAAGTTGGAAGTCCTACATAAAGTGGCGTTCCATTGCACTTCTCGCAGTAGGAAGTTGCAAATTCCAACTCACTTGAGTTGAATTGAGCGCAGCATGAATCATCACAGCAACAAGCTCCAATACAGTGTACTGTGACTTTCTGTCCTGGACAGAGACCGTGCTCAGCATTCTGGAGAAGCGCACACACACCAGGCGAGTTCTTCCTTTCAAACTGCTAGATGGAGCGCAGCTGAATGGAACAGACCGCAGGGTCTTCAAAACTATTTTCAACTTAACACTGCATTTTAAAAATGAAATAGTTATGTCCTATCCGTTCAAGCCAACCGTGGTTTGTGAATACATGGTTCAGCCTGTATTCATCATTGCATGTTATTCCACAGAATTATTATATTTTTTAGAATGTTAACATTAATGGTCAAAATGTTGAGCCATCTCAAAATAAATTCTTACTTAAAGCACTTTGACAGCTTCAACTTAAAACTCTCATTTCCTTCATGACTGTACTGAAAACCAAAGTAATTAGCAGTGGTTTGATATGATGATATGGTATACACAGGTGCATTACCTGTTCGGTGGAAACCCTGGGAAGTCCAGCTCTCCTAAAATGCGGCTGGACGATTTCTGGTCCCTAAAGCTGTGCCGCCCTTCCAAAGAATATCTGCTTCGACACTGCAAATACCTCATTCGCAAATACAGGTACAAACACATTAATATACTTTCATATTGTTTTGCCTGTTAAAATCTGCTTGAGTTTAAAATTTAGCTACATCTGCTGATCAATAGGTGTTGTTCATTTTTCTGACCTCAGTTCCAAAGCTTGATTGGGACATAGTGGTTGAAGTCTGGTCTGTCTCTGTTTGAAGCCAAAGAAAACTAGCAGATACGCTTTTTTTCCGAAACATCATTAGGAAAACTGTTTTGATGTCTGTTTCATGTTAAAATGTTTGGGTTAAAGCGTTAATGTGGAATACATAAACTTGCTTTGATGCTGCTGTGGTCTGTCTAGTCCAGGGTTGTCCAAAGTCTGGCCCGCGGGCCATCTGCGGCCCTCCAACTCCTTTGATGCGGCCTGCGAGAGATTTTAGAAAGAGACGCGTGAACCGAGCGTACTCTTCCAGAACGTCCTCTGTAGCACTGGGAAGTATACTGTAATTAACTGGTTCGTTGTTATATTTTGTTGAAACAAGAAAAATGATTCATGGGCTTCCCAGCGCCATTTGAGTGAGGACACACTGTAGGAGAGAGCGCTTAAAACCTTTGCACATCTGTGCCTGATGTGTGCGCTCAGCTTGCACAGGCACGTCTTCAAAATAAAATGAAGCGCCATAATTTTGATGAAATTTAAATCGTGTTTATAACGCAAGTAACAACAGAACAGAAGCTATAACTGGACAGCTATAAAGATGCATCACTTCATAAAAGGAAAATGTAATCTGATTCAGATTATTGTGATGGGTCACACCCAACAGGTATAGCAGCTCTATATTTGCTTTGCAGTGCCACTGAATGAACATCAAAAAATATAAAAATGTGAATGAGTATAATATTTTGTATAAGATGCATCACTGTTCCATTATACAGTAACTGTTCTTTGTGAGTGAAATACCCTGTCCTTTATTTACATGTAGCGCCTACACAAGCATACCATAGAGCACAAATTATGATTAAAACTTGCATAATATTAAGCATACAGTATAAAGATTATATGCATAGTGGCAATCTAGTAGCTTCTAGCCTGTTTTTTAATTACAGCAATGCAATATTATTTTCTGCATTTGGCCCACGACCGAAAGAGTTTGGACACCCCTGATCTAGTCTGAGTGTAAACTATTAGGGCTCAGCTGTAATGTTTTGCAGTTGCAGTATCATGCATCACTGCAGCTAGTGATTAAATTACTGTAGTAGTTTTCCATTGGTGCATTTGGTGTTTGCTCTCTTAGTGCCCTCTGGTGGCACATATAGTTACTGTGTTTCATATCTAAATGAATTCTCCATATTTATCAGTTTCTCTCATAAAGAAGTCATGAAACTACATTAAATGATTTGCAGGTTTGAGGAGAAAGCTCAGACAGAGCCCCTGAATGCACTGAAGTATCTACAGAATGACCTGTCTCGTACTGTGGACCACACAGATCCTGATGAGACAAAAGAGGTCAGGAGTCCCTTTGCAGTGAAATACTCCAAGCCTATGTTGTTAATCCTCATATTAGATTGTGCTATAAACTATAATGCATTTAAATATACAAACATCTTATGATGTTGTTTTCAGGTTTGTTATTTTTGCAGTAATTTTAGGTTCTTTTCATCTGTATTTATTGACAGTGAGTGAAGGGTTGGAAATTAACTTGTAATGGCTAGTGAATGGCTGATTTTTCCAGCCACATATATTTTTCCAATTCTAACACATAAAATTACTTGGTATACAAGTTAAATTAAACAAGCAAAGACCTTTTTTAAGTAGACCAAATAAATAAATAAATAAATGTCTCTTTGCATTCACACTGTCCCCATATTGGAAAAGTAAACTTTGATCCACTCCATAAATAATGTTTGCTTGTTGTGTCCATTTCCTGTAGTTCCAGCTCTTGCCCTCTGCTCTGTTCAAATCAAGCTCAGACTTCATTCCTCTAGGTAAGCTATCTGTCTGCTTAGATTAATTTCAAGGGCATGAATGTAATTAATTCTAGAAAAGAGTCCTCTATCTATTTCCTTCTTGTGTGTAATTCTGATCACAGAGTTCTGAGCATGGATTCTAATCAAACATGTTTATTAGTGCTTAATTTTTTTTTTCTTCTCTTATTCACAGGATTTTCAGATGTGGATCAGACGTACGCCCAGCGCACACAGCTCTTCGACACACTTGTTAACTTCTTCCCTGACAATATGACCCCGCCCAAGGGTAACCTTGTTGACCTCATCACCCTGTAGCCACGCCCACACATTAAACCACACCCTCTGATGCCTCTCAAACTCCTATCACTCAAAAATCAGAATTATTTTTCTACATTTCCCACCTGAGGTGTGTCATGCCCACCTGTTTTTCCTCTTCTACAGACCTAATGCAACTTATACATCGCTGATACATATTTGCAAAAATGCAAAAATACACTTTTCTACTCTGAAGTGCCAGGGTTGGATTTTGGTTTTAAAGTTGTTTCAGAGTGAATAGAAGTTGAAATCTTCATATCTGCCAAAATTTAGTTTTTTCCAAGTCTATTACAGTTTTATCAGTTTTTTTCTCAGACAGCTTGAAATATAGCGGAGTCATAAATCTGACCAGTTTACATTGTAAAAAGGGGTGGATTTGATTTATGAACAATTTTTGATTAACAGGGGTTCCATTCCACCTCCCTCTCTTAATTATTGACAAACATGCATGCGTAAAGTCAGTGGTGGGAGTAGAGGCAAAGATCAGGTGCCTCTAGAGTCAGTTTTCTGATTCCAGAGGCTGTTAATTGTGATTTTACATTTTTTATTTTTTTATCAAATGGGAACCATTCTGACACATTTGTCCATTTTCAATACTGGATTTAAATGCTGGCTTCCATCTTAAACCTGAGTGCTGCTATTGGATACTGTCATGACATCATTGTCGCTTTAAAAGTGATTAGACATCGAATTCCATAAGTACAGGTTGTCATCTACAAATCTTACAAGGAATATAGAAACATGTTTAAGGTAAATGTGGAGTGTACACATTTAGATGCACAAGAAATGTTTTCCACTGTGTGTGTGCGTGCGTGCGAGTAGAGAGGCAAATACTGGTAGCACTTGGTCAGTTGCAGTTCTTTTCAGATAAAATCTGAATCTACTTCAAGATCATATGCACTAATTTAAGACATTTATAACAGTTTATTACACTTATATAAGGAAGTATTGAGATACTATGTCCACCTTAGCACAATTGGAAAAACTGAAGAAGCTGATAAAATTAATTCCATTGAGTTATTGAAGTTCCCTAGCCATATAGATTGCTGATTGTGTTTGCTAAAGGTTATGTCCATGTGTGGCTGCATTTATCTAAAATTTAATATAGACAAGTTCATACTGCTGTTACATAGACTGTTCAGCTTTCAATGTGTAACTTAGTGGTACCAACTCAAAGGAGCTTTATTGGGACCACTGGATACTGAAGAGCCCCATAACTATTTATTATTAATAATATTATTATAATTTCTTTGTGAACATGAGTGTGTGTGTGTGGCCCTCATGTCTTATATTTTCCTCTATGATGCCATAGAGATGTTTGTGTGCCCATCATTCCTTATGAGCTTTAGAATGTTTACTATCCTAGACAGGCAAAAGCATGCTGGAGGGTTAGTCTTCCACATGGTTAAATGTGTAAGTGAGTTTGTGAATATATATATGTCGACTGGTTTGAAGTTCCGATAAAGCCCATAAAACCTGTGTTCCATTTGTTTGTCACATTAGTTTGACAGCAGTTTTGTTTTGTCTCCCTGTGCACATGAGTATGAAGTGTTTGCCTCCACTCTTAAGGAAAAATCTTCCAGTAGTTTGTTTTAAATTTGCTGTAGTCTTGGCCTAACTCATGCAAAACCAAAGGCTTAACGAACCATGAAACAGTACACTATGCTTCACTCTGCTGATAGTGTTTCCCAACCTCCCTAAGTGTCATATTTCAGTCCCCTGAACTCAGTATTATCTTTTGTTTTGGTTCTGTGCATTAAGATGTATATCTGTATAGATATACTTAAAGGGGTAATTCACAAAAATACAATTCTGTCATGATTTACATGCTCTTGAGTTGTTCTAAACCCTTATGTCATGCTTTCATCTGAGGAACACAAAAGGGAATTTAAAAAAAAAAAATCTTTTTTTTTTTTGTTTTCTGTGCAATGAAAGTGAATGGTGGCTAACATTCGACCTAAAATCTCCTTTTGTGTTCCATGTAAGAAAGAATGTCATACGGGTTTGGAACAACATGATGGTTTGTAAATAATGACAGAATTTTCATTTTTGGGTGAACTATCATTTGGACTCACCAGAGAGAAAAAAATTTACATCTCCATGATTAGCCCATTTGTGATTTCTAAGATTCATCGCTACTGATTTCTTTCCTGGAGCGGAAATGATTTGCGTGTTGACAATTTGGGTTTCAGGGCTTTCTTTGCCTTTTGTAGTTAGAATTGTCTTTGTGCCAGAAAGGAAGTTAAAAAAAGAAATGAAATCGAGGATACCAAGAGGATCAACACTTATAACCGGAGAATTATCTCGCACTCAATGCCAAATACATTTTCTTGCTACTAGTGTACATTTCTGAAGTATCAGATATGAAATTACAGGTTCTCTTTTCCTCTCTCCTGGAAATTCTCATCTTGGCGCGTCCCCTCAGCTCTTGAGCAAGGACAGCGAGATGTAAGCACTACACTGTGGCTCTCATGAATGTGTAGAACCTATTAAAGAAATACATTGTATGTAATGTATATAAAGAATAAAGATTGTATTTTGTTCAGGTTTTCTTAAATCCTTGTCTCGATCTTTTACATAGACCAATCAATATTATGTTACAATGGGTGATGTACAGAACATGAGCAACTTTTTTTTTCAACATCAAGATTAAAGGAATAGTCCGGGTTCAATACAAGTTAAGCTAAATTGACAGCATCTGTGACAATGTTAATTACCACAAAAAAAATTACTTAACTCATGCCTCCTTTTCTTTAAAAAAAGCAAAAATCTAAGTTACCGTGAGGCACTTAGAATGGAAGTGAATGGGGCCAATTTTTGGAGAGTTTAAAGGCAAAATGTGAAGCTTATAATTTTCTAAATGCACTAACATTAATTCTTCTGTTAAAACTTTTGTATTATTTGAGCTGTAAAGTTGTTTAAATTGTAATTTTTACAGTAATTTTAGGGTTTGTTTATATTACATCGTCATGGAAACGAAGTTGTAAAATTGGCTATATCTTTATACAGAAAAGGTTAGTAAGCGATTTTATCGCGCTGAAATTATGTTAACAGGCATATTGTTTGTCTTGTGGCTATACTTTTGAAATGGTGAGTATTTTAAAGTTTACAGATTGGCCCCATTCACTTCCATTTGTAAGTGCTTCACAGCAGCCCAGATTTTTTTAAAAAAAAATTTTAATTTTTTTTTTATATTATTCCACGAATGCTGTTGATTTGAGCTTAACTTGTATTGAACCCAATATTCCTTTAAGTTTAATTTATGTGTGCATATTGAATTTATGAGGTACAGTAAAGTGTCACCACTATTAAAATCAGCTTTTAGCTTTTTGGCATTTGATGTGAATGTCTTGTGGTTTGACAAATGTATTTTTTATAGCATTTATAGCATGTCACACTGCTTGATATGTCATGTCAACTAAAGTGCAGTTTGCATGAAAACACACTTTATTATAAAAAACTTTATTTGTATTAGAAATCATGGCCGTTCCCGTCTGATCTGACAGAGATGCGGCTTCCAGTGTATCAGACCCCTGTCGTTTGCACACAGCAGCAAACTGACTTGACATACAGGATACAGCTATAAATTCACCCTAAATACTGGTGGAAATAGATCAACTAAAAGAAGGCAGCAGTGAATCCCTTAACAAAAATTGGTGTAGTGCATGCAAATACAAAAGTAATTTAATGTTTTGGTGAAATCAACATCGAAAGTATTAAATAAAACATCTCTAAACAATAAGGTGATCAAAGTATAAAAAAACAAAAAAAAAATCAGATTAAAGACAGACAATTACACATGCAGATTTAATACCTGTAAATACACGTAATGAACTTGAGTTGGAATTGGAATTACCACCGAATGTTTCAGGTTAACAAAAAAACGCAACTCTTCATACTAGAATAATACCAACACAAAGACAAATGGAGTGGAGGGAAAATAATGATTCGGCAAACTCAGTCTTGCCTCAGGACTTCTACTTTAAAGGGATAGTTCACCCAAAATGTAAAATTCTCTCATCATTTACTCACCCTCATGCCATCCCAGAGGTGTTTGACTTTCTTTCTTCTGCAGAACACAAAGATCTCAGCTCTGTTGGTCCATACAATGCAAGTGAAGGGGGTCCAGACCTTTTGAAGCTCCAAAAATCACATAAAAGCAATCCATACAACTCCAGTGGTTAAATCCATGTCTCCAGAAGTGGTATGATAATTGTGAGTGAGAAACAGACCCATATTTTAGTCCTTATTTTAATTTTATTTATTTTTTTACCATAAATCTTTACTTTCAGTCTGAAATATTAAAAGTGAAAGATATGGTTTATCTTTCCAGTTTAACCACTGGAGTCTTATGGATTACTTTTATGTGGTCTTTGTTATTTTTGGCTACACATCTGGGATGGCATGAGTGAGTAAATGAGAGAATTTTCATTTTTGGGTTAACTATCTCTTTAAGGTGCCATTGAATATGTTAATCGAATTAAAGCGTTTAGAATGTCAGAGTACTGAGAAGGGATGTATAGATTTGTTAGATGTATTCATGAGGCCATTTTTATTATGCTCATGCTTAAAAATGGCCCATAGTCTTATTTACCAGGATGATTTATCCATTGGTCAGTATAATTTGTTGACTATGAATGTTAATCTTCCCTAAACAGGAAGCAAACAAATTGAGTAAGATGCATGAAAAATAAACATTATATACAGCCACAATAATGTACATTCCTCTCAAGATGTACATCACAAATAATCCTTAAATTATCCCTTTATAAAGAGTGAAATTTATTTATTTATTTTTTGTCTTTGTGTGTGAAACCAAAATAAAATATCTCTGTACTCAAACCCAGTGAGCTGCCTATCAATAAAATAATGCTGCCTTCGAAGATATCTCATTTTGGACAAATTCTAAGGCTACATCATGTATCAAATAAATTCGAAATATATGTTGATTTTATTCAATACTAAAAAAGTATCAGTAAAAGAAATTTAATTTAATTAGTAATTGAGTATTTTACCCAATAGTTGTTCATGATATCTATATTTTATTTTTGTTAGACTATTGCATTGCCAGTTTAGTAACATGCTAACACCAAATTCTATTGAAATCAGCAGTCACTTGTGAGGTGCACTGCAGTGAGGATGTTTTCTTAAAAGGTAGCTGCCTAAATAGGCAGAAGACAGCAAGGTAGTTCACTAGGTTTAGGATATGATCTGAGTGTGTTGAAATAAAAACACATAGACAGTTTAAGGCACGAGGAAAGACCACAGTGCTTTGATCCCATGTTTTGAACTCTAGATTTTCCCTTTTCCTCAGACAAATTGGAAGCATTTTACATACCATTAAGCTTTTCACTATCGCTAGCAAGTATATGATATTTAACTACTTAATTACAGCATGTACATCTGGGCACCAAAGTAAACTATGGTCTTTTGATAGTCTTTACAGCAATCTGTGCTCTCTTACATTCTGGCTGGTCACAATCTTTCGTTGTGAGAACAGCACGTATCATACACCTGACAGCTTATCCAGTGCCATTACAAGTGTGTGTCTTCTTCATCAGGTATGTCCTCTTTCAGCAGGTTATCTATGGGGACGATCCAGCTGTCGTTGAATTCTCCATTCAATGCCAGTTTCTTCTCTTGCATCTCCGGCTGTACCTCCATCACCTCCAGCGTGGGATTGTCATGGTAACCGTTCTCCACCGTCTGCATCTCTTCCGTCAGATGTTGCTACCAAGGTGGATGAATGTGTTGAGATATTAGGCAGTACGAAACTTAGGATTCAGTGCTTACCTTTAAACTTATAAAGTAACTAATTGAATTTGTCTAGGGGGGTTAAATCTGACATGAATAATGTGTCATAAATATTTAAAGGGGTCACATTATGAAAAATAAATTTTCTTTGGTCTTTTGAAATAAAAAGTTCACAGTGTCACAACAATGAATCCCCTTTTGCTTTTTTAACAATTAAAACACCTGATTCAACCAATTAGCTCACAAGTAGAGACTCCCAAGACCTAAAATAATAAGGAAAACATCCAAAATGTGCAGTGCTGGGAGAGTACACATCCCTTTAGAATATTTTATCTATACTTATTTTGACTAATCATTATGAGCAATGCATGTTATACCGTTCTTGAGGTTTTGAATGCCTAAAGCATTGCAAATATGTGATACTGTGTTTTGATTCATCTTTGTGTATGGAAGTGAGTGAGAGAGCTGTTATGGGTGTTACCTGATTTTTCCTGTAGGATCTCCGGTGATAGGTGCAGTATGCAGCAAAGCAGCACAGAATAAGCAACAATGCACCACACGAAGCCAAGATGGCTATCAGTGTATCTGGTATTGTCTCTGTGCTTGTATTCTCTTCATTTATAATCTTATCCTGCAAAGAAAACAAGAGGTGCCTTTGAGCATGAATGGTCATTCTGAGAGATTTGCAATATGTCTGTAAAACTGTAAAACCCTTTACCTGTTCTGGGGGATTGTAGAGTTCTTGTGGTATCAGTCGGTCAGCTATAAATAGAGAAAGATATGAATTACTATAGTATGGTTTACTATATTTGTGTGTTAAAGGTGATGTGTCTAACTTCTGAGCTGCTAGCAGCACCGAACAGAATTGCAAAAATAATAATTTTTTCAAATAATTTCCCGAACAATAATTCCTGTTGGGTTTCAATTCTAGGTAACATCACAAAAAAATTATATCACAGTTTACACATTTTGTTTAGACAGAATTTTGACCTTAGAGCAAGGCTATTATGATTGTTCTCCCTTCTAAAGGCCCTCTGAAGGCATTATTTTTGCTGCTTCGCATGTAGGCCAAAATGTGTAGTGCTGGGGGACCTCCAAAAACAGGGTTTGGAAATATTTCAGAAATGTTTGCAAGATATAACAACATTTCCCTTACCGTCTATTGTAAATGTTGCAATTAATTGTTTGCCATCTATCTTAAAGGTCACAGAGCACTGTCCTTTCATCTTCGGAGCCAAGTCTTTACAGGCTTCAAACAGGATATCCCCCTGTCCAATTAACAGAACAAATATTAACACGGTAGCACTTCATGTTTGGCTGCATATTCTGATCAATTTAAAGAGAATCTGTTTATAAATTCACAACTAAAATAATCATATACTGTTGCCCCAGAAAGTATTTGGACACTTTTGGGCATAAGTCAAACTTATATATCAATAATGCCATTACATTCGAGAACAAAAGTGTGTGTGTGTGTGTGTGTGTGTATATATATATATATATATATATATATATATATATATATATATATATTATATAAATAATATCCTCCTGAGACCCGCATCTACATGCGTGGACATTATGTTTTGGATTCACTATAGGCTATGCATAATTTCAATAAAACTGACTGATCTCAGTTCAGGAGACTCTAGGCTGTCATTAAAGAGTTAAAATTTCAAAGCACCAAGTCGTGTGACAAAACAACATGGCGCCGATCACAGCAGAGTTTGTCTTTGGGAGAAACGGCAACAAAAATATATCTGGGAAAAAATCTCATTAAGTTTATACATTAAAACCTGTTTAAGTCAAAAGAGTAGAGTCTATAGTTTCATCCAATATGCCATTTTAAAAATTTCACCGATATATCGCAAAATGGCACCCTGTTAAACACAATGACCACGTATGTTATTTAAAATATCCTATATTCACTGAACATTATCACATTGAGAATCAATGGATGCATCCAAAAGCTGGAAAATGTTACTTTCAGAGGCTGTATAAAGAGTTGGGATGAAAATAAGGTGCTTTTCAAACTGCACTGAGACAAGTGCAGACAGACAGCACACTGGCAGTTAAGTCATTCACTAATTAGGGGGCAAGGGAGCATACTATATCTTTTCTATGCAGCTAAATGCATTCACTCCTTACATCCGATTAAAAGTTCAGTTTCAGGCAGCAGATGATGTTTGGACCACTCAGTCTGTTTTGCAGATGTGGTAAAATGGTAATCAGTACATAGATTCAGAATTTTTCATGTAAAATGTTATTTTAGTATGGTTGGCAGTGATTGGATGATGCTGACCATTACTTTGAATCAGAATTATTTATAATTTCTGATGTAATGTCTTAATGTCTCAAAAACATGAATACCCAACACTCCTGGAAACATAATTAACAATTTAGAAAAAAAAAAAATCTGACTTTATATAGCTTGGTATTATTTAATGTATTACAACTTTGTCCCACTGTCCATCAATTTTGGATAACTATTTGGTCTACAGGGGGGGCAACTAATTTCAAATAAAAAAGGGGAATGGAAAAAGCACACAGCAGTCATGCTTGGGTCTCTGGAGGAGTAGGTGTGTGTGTGTGTGTGTATATATATATAAAATATGTGTGTATATATTAGTATGTTTGAATTTAATATTGGCTTTTTGTAGAAGGAATGGTGTAAAAATGTGTTTAAAATGTATTTAAATTTCAAGAATTCTCACCTCAGTTGCATTACTCAGATCAAATTTGCGCTGCAGAGGACAAAACAAAAATATTGATTTCAATATCAGCATGAAGAATGAAAAACAAGCATGTTAAAAATAAATACTAGTGTATTACAGGAGCAGATATTCTTGTAGTCCTATCCTCTATTTTGGGAGTAGAGATGCTAGTCGTGGAGTAATTGTCAGGTCCTAATGTGATTGGATAAGCGGTTGTTGGAATTTCCGGTGTCTGATGTTTCTGAGAGATGGCAGATGTGGAATCTGGTGCTGTTGGGTTCAGTGTTTCAGCATCTGAGAAGGAACCTTAAAAGGACAATCTTTTTAAAGGAGTACGTCACAAAAAAAATAATCATTGTCATCATTATTCGACATTAAGTTGTTCCAATTGTGTATTTTTCTTTCATCATTGGAACATTAAAGGAGATACTTTGAGATACTGTTCATGCCTCTCTTTCTGATATGCTTTAGTTGTTTGACAAAGAGCAACATGAACAGTCTTGAAAATGCCTTGTGTTCCATGGAAGAAAAAGTAATATGGGTTTGTAACAACGTAAGTGAATGATAACTGATTGAACTATCCCTTTAACACCACTGATACTAGATATTCAAGGGGTGTTGAAGTTGTGCCATTCTACTTGTGCAGATATCTTAGAGGCCATTCACATCAAACGCATTTTTGCATCCATCTGCGCTGTTTTTCAGTTGTTTTTCTATGTAAAAATGCAGTAGAGGGACCGTTTTGTCTCAAGCTGTTTTTCTCTGCATCTCGTGCAATTAAATTTTTTAGACACTTTGTCAGATTAAAAAAAGAGTATACAATTTTAAATGTGCTTCTCCAGTCACCTGCGTTCCGTTATATTTGTTGTGCTGTGTCTAGCTTTTTGGCGCAAGAATGCGTTCAGTCTGAGCAGCCCCTTATTCTGTTGAATTCTTTGTCTAATTCTGTTGAAATTGCTTTGCCATAAAGAATGTCATAATGAAATTGAAATCTTACTTGGTGGCACAGTGTTGGTATGTGTGCTGGTTGTAGTCTGTGTAGAGGATTCTGTAGGAGGCAATGAGTTGCTATGGGTTATGAGGTTCTCTGTTGTGGTTGGAACAGTTGTTGTTAATTGGTCTCTTAATGTTGTAATCTGGTCAGGCTGTGGTAAGGCAGCTGAGGTTACACCTGAACTGGACATTCCTTGGGGAATAGGAGTAGTAAGTGAATTTACAGGATTGTGAGTTGAGACTGTAAGAGCAGCGTTTGTCGAAGATATGTCAGTTGGGCTGGGTTGAGCTTGGGGTGTACTTGAGTCAGCAGCTTGAGAGGATGGTCCAGTGGTATTTGAAACTGTTGGTGGTGCGACGGAAAGTGTTTGGACAAGAGTTTGGGTCGAAGCAGCAGGACTGGATTGCGAGGGTGTGCTGGTAATGGCAGGTTGCTTGGATGGTGTTTTAGCTGGTTGCTGGGTTGGGATAGTTGTATTGGATTGTGGTGGTATGGTAGAAGCTGGTTGCTGGGTTGAGATAGTTATTTTGGATTGTGGTTGTGTGATGGTTGGAGTGGTTTGCATGGATAGGGTACTGGAATTCACTGTGTTGGAAGGATCAGAGTGCGTGCCATGCAGGAGGGCACCTGTGAGGAACATAGAGAGATATTAGTTAGGAAAGGAGCATAAGCAGGATATACTGATCTACAAATTTAACATCAGTTCTGTCTGATTGTGTTGACAGACTCTCCATGCAGCCTGTGATGCACTGAAGGTACACCAACATGATCACAACACGAAATGTTGCTACTGGATATTCCGGTACTCTGACATTGACCCTATTCTGCTGAGATACTGACAAGCGTGTTCACCTTTTCTTGTAGCGCTACTGATAACATGTTGCGTAAGCAGCCTTACAGACATCTTGGTTAGGATCCCTTGGAAACCAGGAAGTAATCGTGTTCACATAATTGATGAGTGTGATTTGGAGGTTGTGTTTTCCCTCTAAAAATACATTTTTACATCATCGACTGCTGGTTAGGTTTGGGGTGCATAGAGTTCATAAATGTGCATTCCTGTTGACTGAAAAGACCTTGATTTTGGTGCCACACTGTGGACATCTTACCTGGAAACTGGAGCTCACACATGCCCATATGTTCAACAACACTTCTTGCTTTGGCCACTGGGAGCAGTGGTTCCAATTTCAGTAAGCACAGACCGATTTTAGTTGAGGAACTTTCGACCTACTGAATTCACCTCGCCGAGTAAGATCAGTCTGTGTGCAGTGGCAGTGTAGTATGCTTTTTCAAGATGAAGTTAAAAAAAAAAAAAAAACATTTTTAATTAAGTAACTGCTTTGCTGATAAGTTGGAAATTAGTACAACCAGCCAGTGCAGTGCTGCAGCAATCAATTGAACTGAACAATTTCTAGAGTGTTCCACCAGTTTATTCTCAATTGCCAAACATCTTGAGGCAAATTTGAATCCTGAAATACTCTCTTCAGTCCTAACTCCTGTATTACTGCAACATCATCGTAACAATGAAGTCACGTATTATGATTATAGTTTACTTTGTTGACTGGCCTGAATGGCTCTATTTAATCATATACAGTACATTGGCAGTACTATGTTTAAAAATTGGCTTTGGAGAAAATTGGGTTCATGTACTTTAAATCCACTTTTTGTCCCTTTTTGTGTTTTATTACCAATCAATATACTGTATGTGGAGCAGTTTCCCTCTATCTCAGGGTATTATAGTAATTTATGTTTGTTCCTGATTGCCTTGCAAATAGTCAAATAATTAGATTAATCTATAAGTACAGTAACAATGTTTCATTTTCAGTATTCACAGTACATTATTATTAATAACCAGCACGGCAAATTTTGTAAATGTGTGATTTTATTTTGATTGATTTGTGCTCCTCTTATTGCTATTAATATGTCTTGATGTCACACTTCAGTGGGAGTTTATTTCTGTTTTTAGTGAACTTGAACAGGACACTCAATACAATAACTTAGGAAGTAACACACCTACTCTTATGGGTGGAACCGTAGATGCCTAAAACAATGGTGTCCAAATTTGCTTCATGGCCTCTGGAGGCTTAAAACAATAGCCTTTCCTTGGCTTATGGCTCTCAAGTTCATAATTATAAGTTTGCTCATTGACTGAGTGTTAGCCTACGGTTTCTGTGTTTGCTCAGAGTTATGCTCTGCCACCGTTTTACAAATATCTCATCTGCAAACATTAATTGGCAAACCAGGAGTTGTTACATAATAATTGAATATCCACAGCAGCACTGTGTCAACACTAATAACATCAAGCACAAGAAAGAAAACCAGCATTTATTTGAAGCTACTGTTGTTATTAACTGCATTTATACTACCAATGGCTGTTCATTTTAGACAGAAATTGCTGAGGTTATGTAACTTAAAAAATTATAGCTTTGTAATAGCATCATTATTTATGACAGTAAGTAGAATACTTTGGAAAAAAAAAAAAAAAAACACTCCTCTTCAGATAAAACATCTTTGGTTGACTCTAGATACCATTATGACTGTTTAGATTGATCAGTCCAAGACTTTATGTAATAAGTGACCTAAACTCCTACATTTGTGTGCAATTAATTTCCATTGCCAGTCGCTGGTCTTTTATCTTAACACTTCAGTGGCCACCCAGGATGAAGATCTTGTGAAACTTGACCCAATGGGTTGTCACGGTGATCAGTAGTGGTTGTTGTAGCAACAGGGCATTGTTGCCATCAGGATGGGAGGTAGTGACAAAAGAGGCTGTTTTATTTTGGTTGGTGGGCCAGTGGTGTCTTTTATTTAGCCCTAAGTCTAATCACCATCTTATCATGCAGCTTTGCGTCTCCAAAAATATGTCCATTGCTAATCAGCAACTCTAGTTCTAAGCTATTTAACTTACACCTTTGGTCCTGGATTTTAAGAACAAATTAGAAAAAAAATTGCAGTTAGATCCAAACGTCAATGAAAATTGATCAGTGACGGGATAGCATTCAGAAAGACTATTTGTGAGACGATGTGTCGTCTTTGCTGTTGTCGTTCTTCCATCTCCCTGTGGTTTCCAATGGTTTCATCATTAGGACTGACCCACATTGACCCTGCTGTCAACTGCGGTCTGGTTATTACCCACTGACAGGGCTGCTGGTCCTAACACTATCACCTATCAGTATAGGGACTGTTTGGACAAGATACAGACATTTCACATCCCCATACATCTTCCTGCTGCAAAAGTCCTCCTGCTTGGATAAGATACTCAGTATGCATGCTTACCCCCGCACAGAGGCACATAATATACCCTTATATCTGTGCTATGGGCTACCATGCTCCCACGGGGACTCTGGAGGTACCATTTCAGTAATCCCAGATAACAGGAGCTCACCTCTCTTGAGTACATGGTGGTATGGCTTAGCTGAACGGCTGAGATATTTGTACATTGGTTTTGCTACTCTGTAGACTAAAATACTTTATTTCTCTCTTTTGTTCTCACACCCAATCTCTTTGAGGTGTTAAAATTAATGTTTTCTGGTAGTCCTTGAAAGTATGTCACATTTAGTTGTTTCTGCATTAGGATGATTTATAATAAAAAAAAGTCCTCTTGTCTTTGCACAAATGTTTAAGAGTTCTGTAGAATGCTTTTAGTTATCTATGGTATGGCTGGGTAAAAATATTGATTTTCTGATACTGATTCTTAAAATCCCAAGATCTAAATTTTATCAATTTTACTTTCAAGTTTGCTTCAATTATGGTTGTGTGATCAGAATCAAATCGAATAAAATCGAGAGCTTGTGAATCAGAATCTATATAAATCAAGAAAACTAAATTGCATTTTTGAGGTTAATGAAGTGAATTTTCCCTAAATTTCACACTAAATTGCCCCTTGGGGATTAATAAAGTTGTAATATATTGTATACATTTCTTTTAATACTGGAGGCACACCCTCAGTCTGGCCCCCCAGCTGTGTCCTGGACCTCTTTTGTTCCCAACCCCACCCTTTCCCTCCTGCCCCTCTTCTAGTGATGGTGTCCTATTCAGGGGTAATTGAACAGACCATCGGCCAATGGGAAGGGGGCGAGGAAGATGGGGGAGCTCCTTTATGAAACTGAGTAAAAACTAACCCCCTCTATTGAGGTGTGGAGAAGGACTGTGAATATAAAAATTCTCGCAATGAATTAAAGGATGACAGGAGAAAGGGAGGAGTCGTGAGAGCTGGCAAGAGTCCAGAAAAGGTCAGCAGGCATTTGTGTGCCTTACTCAAATGCATTCCTCAAGACACACTAATAAACATTATTATGCTGTATTTATAGAATTGTATTAGAACTTAGAGAGACTGCGTATTAGTCAGGCTACATTCACATGACACAGATCAGCAAAAAAAAATTTGGGTGCATAATTTCTTTGACACTAATGGTCACTAATGTTTTTTTGCCTTTTTTACCTTCTCACCGTCATAATTTAATTGATGTGCCATTTTTACTCATACCTGGACATCAACTTTGTTGCACTGCTGATGAACATACCACGTTAAGATGTTTCTTGCATGCTGAGCCGTTTTGGAACATCACATGTTTTGACCAGTGTCTAATATGGGCCACATTTAACATTAAAATTGAAATTGGGCTCTTTATCATGTAAATGGTGTAGTCTCAAAGTGTGAGGTATATCTGATGTCTGACACACTGTGAAGCACTTCTGTTTTGGAGGGTATTTTTTTCTTCTTCTTTGAAAACAAACTGTTAAAAGGTGCAAAGTATCCTTGTGATGAAATGAAGGATTTGTGTGTTGAGAGGGGAGGCCCGGGTTAAGGTTGTCTTAGGGAAGGGAGTAGAGGACCATGGTGGTGCCAGTTGCAGACATTATACATAATAAGCAGAGCAAAGGAAGAGGGGAGGGAATGACAGGGGCCATCTTTGGAATCTCGAGATACATCAGCCGGTCTCTCTCTCGCTTGCTTTCCCTTACACATCTCTTTTCCTCTCATAAAGCATTCAGGCACTCCCACGACAAGCAGGGAATTACATTTCTCCTTGGTGCCATACTAAGAATTTAAAAGTATTAAAACACACCCTAAAACCCTTCCTCCCCCACCCCCTTTCCTTACTCTTCTTTCAGTTCAAAGCAATCCCTGTTTCTTTGATTTACATTACAAGTCAAAAGTTTGGACATGCTTATTCTTTATTATTGCTATTTTCCACATTTTAGAATAATAGTGAAGGCATAAAAACTATGAAATGACAAAAATGGAAGTATGTGAATTATGTAGTACTTATATTTTACTCTGGGCATTCTCTCAAACCACTCCATGAAGTGCTACCCGAGATGCTTTTTAACCCTTAAATGCATGGGAATTTCACCAAACGCTCTTACATATTCGGGTTTTTAGAGTTCCGGCACTTATATCTATCAGAAATGGATCTACAAAATGCCCATATAGTAAAAAAAAAAAAAAAAAAAAAAAAAGCCAAAATATTTTCAAGACAATTAGAAAATATTTTCATTATAAAAATATATTAGTTTTATTTGTCATATATCAAAGAGATAATGCAACAAATCTAGTACAGGATTCATTACTTTCACACTGAAATTTCGTAAGATGCAGTTAACCGTCCATCAAACACATATTGAGCTACACATAACACATAATATACACATAAGCTAAACAAGTATTTTCTCAGGCACTTATTGACTCTAAATAGATGCACAACTTACATAATTTCAGTAGTACACCCAAATGACAATAGTCATTTCATACTGTTCATGAGTTGTACTTGCTATAGTTTACTTCAATGTTGCTTCTTCATCAAAGCGCAACGTCACATGTAAATCAAGTTAATCACTGAAACAACAGCACTACTTTGAGAAATTGGCAGAAATTGTGAAATTTTGGCATTGATTTTGAAAATATGACTGATCATGCAAAATCCTTTTAAGGATAGTGATCATATGAAGCCATTTATTATCACATAGTTGTTTGACTCCTTTTTAAATCATAATGATAACAGAAATCACCCAAATGGCCCTGATTAAAAGTTTACACACCCTTGAATGTTTGGCCTTGTTACAGACACACAAGGTGACACATACAGGTTTAAATGGCAATTAAAGGTTAATTTCCCACACCTGTGGCTTTTTAAATTGCAATTAGTGTCTGTGTATAAATAGTCAATGAGTTTGTTAGCTCTCATGTGGATGCACTGAGCAGACTAGATACTGAGCCATGGGGAGCAGAAAATAACTGTCAAAAGACCTGCATAACAAGGTAATGGAACTTTATAAAGATGGAAAAAGATATCCAAAGCCTTGAAAATGCCAGTCAGTACTGTTCAATCACTTATTAAGAAGTGGAAAATTCAGGGATCTCTTGATACCAAGCCAAGGTCAGGTAGACCAAGAAAGATTTCAGCCACAACTGCCAGAAGAATTGTTTGGGTTACAAAGAAAAACCCACAGGTATCCTCAGGAGAAATACAGGCTGCTCTGGAAAAAGACGGTGTGGTTGTTTCGAGGAGCACAATACGACAATACTTGAACAAAAATGAGCTGCATGGTCGAGTTGCCAGAAAGAAGCCTTCACTGTGCCAATGCCACAAAAAAGCCCGGTTACAATATGCCCGACAACACCTTGACACGTCTCACAGCTTCTGGCACACTGTAATTTGGAGTGATGAGACCAAAACAGAGCTTTTTGGTCACAACCATAAGCGCTATGTTTGGAGAGGGGTCAACAAGGCCTATAGTGAAAAGAATACCATCCCCACTGTGAAGCATGGTGGTGGCTCACTGATGTTTTGGGGGTGTGTGAGCTCTAAAGGCACGGGAATCTTGTGAAAATTGATGGCAAGATGAATGCAGCATGTTATCAGAAAATACTGGCAGACAATTTGCATTCTTCTGCAAGAAAGCTGCGCATGGGATGCTCTTGGCCATCACAGTCTCCTGACCTTAATATCATCGAGCCACTCTGGGGAGATCTCAAACGTGCGGTTCATGCAAGACGACCAAAGACTTTGCTTGACCTGGAGGCATTTTGCCAAGACGAATGGGCAGCTATACCACCTGCAAGAATTTGGGGCCTCATAGACAACTATTACAAAAGACTGCACGCTGTCATTGATGCTAAAGGAGGCAATACACAGTATTAAGAACTAAGGGTATGCAGACTTTTGAACAGGGGTCATTTAATGTTTTTTTCTTTGTTGCCATGTTTTGTTTTATGATTGTGCCATTCTGTTATAACCTAAAGTTGAATATGAATCCCATAAGAAATGTGTTTTGCCTGCTCACTCATGTTTTCTTTAAAAACGGTACATATATTACCAATTCTCCAAGGGTATGCAAACTTTTGAGCACAACTGTATATGTTCATGCTTATGGGATACTGATAATTCACCATTGTTGCACAGGTAAACAACATGATATAGTATTTATTGGTATAAATATAGTACTAATTTCTCTTGTAATAAACAAAGAAATAGATGTCCTGTGCTAGTAAACTAATATGAAATAATAAAAAATGTACAATTTATGGAAGTGCCAAAAAAAAAAAAAAAAAAAAAAACAATAAGACACTCTTACATACCTAGGTACTCTAATGACCCTATACACTTTTGGTACTTAAACCATTATACTTTTATTTATTTTGTGTGTGTTACACTATGTATAAGAGAGATATTGAGAAATACTAAAGAGGTGTGGGCACAACTCCAAAAAATGGATGAGGTACAGGGGGTGAAATAAGGTTAAAATAAGGTCTCTTAAAAACCTGAGGTATTCGTTTAAGGGTTAAACAGTATTGAAGGAGTTCCCCTGTATGCTGGCCATTTGTTGGCTGATTTTGACTATGGGCTCCAGGTTCTCCATTTAAAGAAATATGTTTTTAATTATAATTTTAAAATGAAATTACAAAAATTGGAAGAAATTCATATGTAGGCACGATTTTAGCATAAACATATTTAAGATCTGTAATTCTGTCAAGTGTGTTCAAACATTTAATTGGCTGTGTATGGCAGATCTATGAGAAAGAGTTGAACTACTTGGGTGAGAGATGTAGAAAAAGTGAGCGAGAGGAGCAGACAAGAGGAGAGAGGAAGTTAGTGCCACACCTTCCATGGGAACAGGGATGTTGACAGAACACTTTCCTACCCATTGTTCTGCACGTTCCCAAGCCTAGAGTGAGACAGCCCTGTCAGGCCGCATCCAGACAAGAGCCTTGCCAAAGGATACTTTGTTGCATTCAGTTTAGCTAGGCTGTTTTAAAAGCGAAGGCTCTTGAGGATGGGGAAACCTTCCTTAACACAAAGAAGCAGTCAAAAGTTGCATTTGTCAACACTGGATGACCTTACTCTGGGAAAAAAACACTGACTTCACCAATTTCCCTTCCATCAAATTAATTGTTTACCCAAAATAAACAATTCATCTTTTTCCATAAAAGTGAACTGTGATTGAGGCTGTCATTCTGCATTGTATCTCCTTTTCTGTTTCATAACAGAAAGAAAGTCATACAGGTTTTGAAACAACATTCAGGGTGAGTAAATAATGACAGAACTTTTTTGGGGTGAACTATCCCTCTAAGTTCAGAAAGCCTGTGATTAAGAACATCCTGCAAACAATGAAAGCATTGAACACATTTAAAAATAACTAATGAGATCACTTAGAAAAGGCTGACAAGGACAAAGTATAGTCAGCAATGCTTATGTTACGGTTTTTACAAGGTCGGATAAACAAAACAGGGCAGCTCTTCTAATGATGTCAGTTCGGACAGGCAGGTGCACCATGCTGATAATTTAAGAATAACAGTCCTCCCTCTCATCCCTCTTAGCTAGTCAGAGATGCACTTTGTCTGTAATTGTGTCATTGTTTTTATTACAGCATAGCAGCTGACAGAAATGTTGAGTGGCACAGATGCTGCACTTCCCAGAGCTGTTTAAAGAATTTTCTGCCACTTTTAACAAAATATCTCCCCCTACACATGAGGTCAGTCAATCCCTTTGAGATTATTTGCTATTGCTGGAAGCAACATTTAAGAGGGTAATACTTGATAACAACAACATCAAAATCAATAGCAAACACAATGCTTTACAGACCATGCACATTATCAGCTGATGTCATATGAATGTATATGAAAATGTATGAATAATCTAATGTAATGCTTTGGCAACATTTTACAATAAGGTTACATTAGTTAATGCATTAGGTATCAATGAACAATATATATATATTTTACAGCATTTATTAATCTTTATTAATGTTAGGTAATAAAAATACAGTTGTTCATAGTGCATTAGCTAATTTTAGCATATCTTTTGATTTTAAAAATGTATTAAAATTAACATTAACAAAGATTAATTAATGCTGTAAAATTGTTAGTAACTAATGTAAACAAAGGAACCTTAATGTAAATGTTTCCAATGATTTTAATTAGCCTACATAATGCTTAACACAACATTAATATTTGTTAGTGATTTATTCAAGTTATTAAAAAGTGTCTCTAAGTGTATAAATGTAAATACAATTTTAAAGACTTTATATATATGTATATATATATATATATATTAAATATCTTAACAGGTGCTAAAGGAAAACGTTCCATCAAACGATTTAAATTATGACGGTGGTAATTATGTAGCAAGACCACTGAGAGAACAAATTTAAATATTTGAACACGTTCTAAAATCACGAACTGTTTTTATTCAAACGATCCGCTGTATCGTTTAAACGCTAATGCTATTTTCAGTATTGACAAATTAGACTATTAGGTTTACGATCATTAATGTAGGTCTATATTCAAATAAACTCACCTAGTACAATGATTGTCCATGCGATTGCCATTTCAGTCCTTAAATTTAATGCTCCGAGTTTAATAGCCGTAGATAAATGTGGAGATGCCGATCGGTTCCGCTTATCTTCTTGAATTTGTATCAGAACTAAATTATTTTGCAGCTGATATTTCTTTTAATTTAAATCTTAAAGCCAAAAAGACTGCTTTTGTTTGCTGTTCTTCTTCTTCTCTGCGTGTTTACCCCACCTTCAGGGTCCGGGGATTTGGGGGGCAAAGTTTTGGTGTGTTTCCTTGGCTGCGCGGATTGTGCTCTATTGAAAACGCGGAGTCCTCTTGAGTGAGCCGGAGACGTGCTGTGCCCTCTTCGCTCACACTGCTGCTGGTGTTGCGCGTGTAGAGATGCTCTCAAATTTTGAGACTCAAAGGCAAGTTTGAGATGTTCGAGTTTATCATGCAGAGCAGAGAGGGCTGGGCAGGCACAAGACTAGCCCATGAATAATTTTGTCCACTATAATGGACGTATGCTTTTTGTCCATGTGTCTGAGATCATACAGACATACAGAAAGTTTTAAGTCCTACATCCTGAGCTTTTTAGTGTATGCACATTATCTGGACCAGCCTGAAAAACAGTGTTTTTAGCGTGATCTTAGCGAAAGAAGCACATTTTATGATATAATCGTTGCTAGATTTTTACTGCATTTACTCCATGTACATTATGCATGGATCTATTCCTTTAAAATGTCATAATTTACACTGTAACAATGTTGTAATTTATACGTTATTTTGAGAAGTCTGCATTGCATGCATGTCAACAGGTATCTACTGAAGTTTGGCAGATACATTGGGAGAAAACCAATGGGTTAATTTGTCTGGGAAAGCCAAGTGTAAACGCAGCTGGCGCGCAGTTTGCTGTGCCGACTTTTGGACTGCGAAGGCCAACTCTGACTCTGTCATTGCAGACCACAGTCACCAAGCCAGTAACCATGACAACCAGACTTCAAAGCTCTTGTTTTAGCCTTGGAAATTCATGTTTACTTTTCAGTGCCATAAAAGACAAAACCTCCTTTCAATTTAAGTTTCATGAACTGTGACCTTTCGTGACCTCCACTCATGGGCATCTACTAATGCTCCATTAATTATAGCACTTAGTCAGTGTGGGCCCAGAGAGGCCCTGTGCTATAACCAGTCAATAGGAAACGTTAGATCAGAGCGGTGACAAAGCTCCTGTCATGTCATGTGTAATTGTTATGAATGGTGGAGGGGAAATGTTTTGGGTTCTGTACAGAGGGAGATAAACACATGGGTGTTGGTCTTACTTCCTGGGCGTCTCCGTCTCTGAAATTGTAACTTTTATGGCCTGATTGCCCTTTTAACTCTCTGAGCATGAAACTTTGACCCATAGAATAGTGTGGGGTTGCAAATTACTGTACATGGGCTAGCAAATTGGTTTAAAGGAATAGTTTACCTAAAAATGTTTAATTGTGTCATTGTTTGCTCACCCTCATGTTGTTCAAAACCTGTAGACTTTCTTTTCTTCGTACAACACAGAAGGCAAATTTTTGCAGAATATCTGGAAAGTTACAGGCTCCACTCATAAAAGTGGTCCAAGCGACATGTGCGCTGTATCCTCGTGCGACCCCATGTACACATGCGTGGACGTTGTATTTTGGCTTCGCTATACGCAACGCATAATTTAGATTCATTTAAACCGACTGATCTCAGCTCAGAAGACTCTGACTGGGCTGTCAGTAAGGGTTAAACTTTCGACGCACAGTGTCATGTGACAAAACAACATGCCGCCGTTAGTAGCGGAGTTTGTCTTTGGTAGAAACGGCTACAGAACTACATCTGGTAAGAAACCTAATTCAAAAGTTCAGTTTCAGGCTGTAGATGATGTTTGGACCACTCAACATGTTTGGCAGACATGGGGCAATCGTAATTAGTACACACAGTAGATTCAGAATTTATAATGTATCATTTTATTTTAACATGGTTGGCAGTGATTGGATGATGCTGGCCATTACTTTGAATCAGAATTAATTGTGCAAATTTTTGATGAAATGTCTGTAACATCTTAAAAACAAGAATATCCAACACTTCTGGAAACATAATAAGTTAATTAAATAAGATAAGACTTTCTATAACTTAGTCCCACTGTCCATGCATTTTTAGGAAAACTATTTGCTCTAGAATTATTATTTTTTTGTGTGCATGTTCAATAGGTGCTACTAGTAAGCAACACTATTCTTTTGAAACCCTATGATAGCAATTGTGTGATTAACATACTAAATTTAAGTCATATGGACCACTTTTATAATTTTCTGGTTCTTATTTTAATTTTGGAGCTTAACGCTCCCATGTTGGGGTAAACTATTCCTTTAAATTTTCTTTTTGTGTCTACTGTTTTTTATCTCACAGATTAGCCCAATATGTGAGGTGTGCTCTGCTGTGTGTCTCTTGTAAATAGACCACAATTGTGGCTGGAGGTCCACACTTTCTTTCCTGATTTTACCCATCATTAGCCTCCAACAGCAAAGCAATGTACCACCTTATCATGCCCACTGGCACCAAGCTGTTTGTGTTAGAGAAAGAAAGGATGAGAAAGTGTTTGTTGATCAAAGTTGCACTATGTTGAATTCTTTTCATATTGTCATATATCAGTTTGTGCATACATAATAACAGCAGCATGTAGTGTGTCTAGTTTATTTTATTATCTAATCTAGTTTGTGAACATTTTACAGTGATTTTATCATTCATTGTATGGTTTGATTTAATTTCAGATCTTTTGGGCTGATGTAAAGTTGACAAAGTTATATACCGGGTTCAATACAAGTTAAGCTCAATCGACAGCATTTGTGGCATGATGTTGATAACCACAAAAAATAATTATGACTCATGCCTCCTTTTCTTTAAAAAAAGCAAAAATCGAAGTTAACTCTTTTTTTAAAGAGTTAAAATCAATTTTTGTGGTAATCAATATTTTGCAACAAATACTGTCGATTGAGCTTAACTTGTATTGAACCCGGAATATTCCTTTAACATTACTTTATACAGGTCGCCCACACAATCACGCATATCAAGTTCTAAACAGTATTGTAACGCATTTGTATAGCTAGAGTACTTTGTTGAGACAGATTTTCAAGGGTGCCCTTCTGACACTCTTCACAGCACGACGAGTGACGCAGTGCATTTTAAACAGCTTGGGGGTCGCAAGGCTGCCGTTCTTACGTCTGGCTCTTTGCCTCACATCTATCGTTAACTCAGTGGCGCAAGGGTTTTGTCACTGGGAGAGCGCACGCTCGCCGTGCCTCATTAAAGAGTGGCAATGGGAGGGCTATTTCAAGAATGTGGGTGCTCATTCACTCTCTCTCTCTTTAAATGCGCTGAGATGCTGTGCCAAGCACTGACAAGGCAGGGTGAAGCCTCCCCCGTGATGAATACGATTTCTAAAACTTCTTTATTGGAATGATCTCTATGAGATTTATGTCATGCATTCTTCAAATATGCAGAGAGTATGCACTGTGCATGGTAGATGAGCGTTCTTACATTCAATGTTCCATTTAACATCACATTTTGTGACTCACAAGATGAAAATGTTTGAATCTTTCTGAATCATTCACTCTGCAAAGAGTTATTTTAACTTTTTCTTTTCTCTGTGAAACTCAAAAGGTGAAGTTTTGATAAATATCCTGGCCCTATAGTAAGAGTGAATAAAGGTGTCAAAATGACAAACACAAAAAGAAAAGCTTCATAAAAGTACCACAGAATAGTCCAAATGACTCCCATTTGATGGCTTTAAGTGAAGAACAGACCGAAATTTTAATTGTTATTTGCTGAAAATCTTCCCCTCTAAATTTGACCCCTCAAGACATGCTTCAGCCTATGGTGTCTGACATAACTGACATCACACTACACAACTGCGAATTAGATTTGTGACCTACAACAGAGAATTACGACTTCAGTTTAGTCTATTTCTCGCTCAAAGATATCAGACACATTTTCTAAATATTTTGTTAATATTTGTTTTTCTGAAGTAAACATAAATGATTATGAAAGCCTAAATAATAATGCATTGAATCAATATTTATGAGAAAATTAAAATTTTGCCTGTTTTGGAAAAAACTACAGTTAAATAAAAAGTAACACTTTACAATAAGGTTCCATTCGTTAACTTTAGTTAATGCATTAGGTATCATGAACTAACAATGAACAATATATATTTTTTACATCAATTATTAATCTTTGTTAATGTTAGTTAATAAAAACACAATTGTTCATTGTTAGTTCATGTTAGTTTATAGTGCATTAACTAATGTTAACAAATATAACTTTTGATTTTAAAAATGTATTACTATATATTGAAATTAATTAGTGCTGTCAATCGATTAATCGCATACTTTTTCATAATTGTGATTAATCGCAGATTTTAAAAATGTTGAAATTTGACCCTATATATACTTTTTTTTCTTATCAAAATGCATTCATTTCTTTTTTTAAGAAAGAAAACAAAACAATATGTAACAATATAATGCTTTATTAACATTTTCCAAACAAAGCCTTCCACAGTATAAAGATAGAAATGCACTAACATAGTACCAATTAAAGTAACATTAAACATTTCCTAAAGTCTAAGTGGAAGTTTGACTAATTGAAATAACTAAAAATAACTGAAATAACCCCATAGGTTGCATATTCATTTCAATGGGCATAAAATCTCTTAAACTCTTATCCTCCACAATATTAATCAGCCGGCAGACTGTGGCTCTCCGCTCTGTTACAGCAATCATGAAGCTGCTTTCATGATTCGCGTTAGGGTCACAAGCGTCAATTACCGCTTTGATCTCCACATGAAAAGCGCTTGCAGATAACGTCTCATTCTGCATTTTCGTGATAGTTAAGACTTGACCTGCCTCTGTGGTAATTAAATTGCTCCTTACAGAGGCTGCAAAGTACGTTTTCTGTCACAAGTCTTTCTTTGTACATGCAAATAGCGATAAGAGGTCCTTTCCCATCGCTGTTGTATTTGTGTTAGGGCGGAATCTTTGCGATGTGTTGCCCGAAGTGATTACGCTGATGCACACATCGCAAAGGTTCCGTTCTAGTCCCACCAGTGTTTTTGCTGGTTTATGCTTTATTAACTGTAACTAATTTTTTTAACTAATGTTACCAAATGGACCGTTATTGTAAAGTGTTACCAAAAAAATAACCGTAGAAAGGTGACAGTGTCATTATTCTATTTTTACACAGGGATATGTAGGTCTGCTATTAAAATCAGTTGACTTCAGTGCCCCTTATTGCATTATGTGGCAATGGTGTGTGTCCAAAAACTTTCCTTTTTTGTGTTGTTTTTCCAAAGTTGGAGTGCTTATAACTCCAGAAGTATTAAATATATCTCAATATCCTTTTAGATTCTGGTTCAGAACAAACTTTCCTTTTGGTATCTTCATATTGAAGGCTTTACATGGTTAAATCCCAAAGAAATGTGGCTCTCAGTGTGGCTCCATCTGTAAATTGTTAAATTTTACCCATTTTCAATTGTTGAAAACCATTGGTATGAAGCTACATTTTCTTGTCCAACAAAACAAATGTCTAAAATATCAAGTAGCAAAATTTTTAGCTGGGGACCTCTGGTTGAGTTGATACAGGATGACCCTTTGTTTTCTTCTCAGATGAAAGAAAGTATTACAGGTTTCGAATTATACAAAGCTGAGTAAATAATGACAGAATTTTCATTTTTCATCTGTTCCTTTAAAACAGAGACCTCTCACAAAGTCTTTTTTCTCAAGAAAGTGTTTTATCTTTAGGGCTTCATCATACAGCATGTCAGAGTCCCACATGGGAGAATTTTTAGTTGAGTTGAGAAAGTTGAGTTTGTCAGTATAGATAATGTAAGTATATATAGTGGTACTGGACTGATAAATGGACTGAGTGGACGAACAGAGAAGACTTTCAGAGGCACAGGTGGTCAGTGTGTCTATACGCACGCACAAACACTCAAAGTTTATAAGGCCAGAGGAATACAGGCAACGTAACACTCACAAGAATGTAACAAATTCAAAACAGCACAGACATTGCAGAATCTACCAAACATGTTGCATGATCTCTCAGAATGACCAAACTGACAATTGCATAAGCTTTTTGCATACGTCTTTCCTAGTGCAAAATGAATGTATACCTGACTGTGTATGTGTAAGTATCCTTGGAAGGGTATGATTTAGGAGTTGACATTACACAGAACTCTCTGCACATTCTTTATCAGATGCCTGGTACCAACCGGAGTCGATCCCTGGGAGAAAAAACAGCACCTTGTCTGTGTATGAGAAAGTGTTTGAACGAGTAACTCCTCCAATATTATGATCCAGAGGTCTCTAGTTTTTTCTCATCTCCTGCTGACAGTACCACTCTCCACAAATCCTTTTCATTCCAAAACACTCATTCATGTTTCATGTATTTAAAACCTCCTAATTTCAAACAGACAGGTGCTCTCAATCACAGTATGAGGCATCTGGTTTGTACTGCATAGGTTATACGAAGGTGTTAAGGTGAAAAACAAGGCATAATTTAATATGTATAGATATGTCTTTTATGTTATCCAGGTCTACTGTTGAAAACAGGCATCTACTACTTCAATAGATATATATTGATTATATTTAGTTTAGAACAGTATCAGTGGACAGCTACTGTTGGAAGCAACAGTGTAGGAAGGAGCCAGATTGGCCAGTGAAACTAAATTTGTACATTTTCTGAAGGAAATGTGAATGGTGCTTGCTCGTACAAAAGTCGCAACCATGATGCTAGGGTTTTGTTATGCTGTTGCTAAGGTAATCTAAATGGTTCCTAGCACATTGCTGTGAGCAGTGCTGGGTAGTAAAGGATGACATGTTATCTGGATTATGTAATCAGATTAAAAAAATCAAGAATTTGTAGATTACATTTTGAAATACCCATAATCAGATTATTTACTTTTTATGGATTACATGATTACATAATAATCAAGCAATGGAAGTAAATTGTTCATAATTTATCCCCCTAATTCTTATTTAAAAAAATTTTTTTCATTCAAAATCAACCTAATGCGGATATACTCTGATATTTCTTCCTCTTTGTATTTTTATATCAAAATGGCTATCCTACTTGAAGGCATGTGACATCAAATAAACAAGAGTTAGGTCAGGTAGTGCTGTCAGTCCATTCTGAAAGTGCTGAAATTCGACTTTTTATTTACTTCTTTTCCTGTCAAAATGCATGTATTTCTTTCTAAGCAAAGAAAACAAAACAATATGTAACAATGCTTTATTAAAATTTTCCAAATAAAGTATTCCAAAATATAAATATAGAAATGCACTAAAATAGCACCAATTCAAGTAACATTAAATGTTTCCCAAAGTCTAATTAAGTGAGAGGTTGAATAATTAAAAGAACTAGTCTCCTCATAGGTTCAATATTCATTGCAATGGAAATTAAATCTCTTAAACTCTCATCCTCAACAGTATTAATCAGCCGGCAGACTGTGGCTATTCGCTTTGATACAGCAATCTCACTTGCAGACAACGTCTCATTCTGCGTTTTCATGATAGTTAAGACTTGACCTGCTTCTGTGGTAATTAAACTGCGCCTTACATAGGCTGCAAAGTACTTGATTTCTATCACAATCTTGGCTTATTTTGTACAACAAATAACATTAAGAGGTCCTTTCTTCATGATCATGAACCCTTTTCACAATTCTGCCTTCGTGAAGTCGTAATAATTGGGTAAACTATGGCCACTACTGAGGTGTATGTGTTTTCACAGTCTTTAAAAGTTTTGCCTGCATTTACGTTTGGAGACGTTGACCGCATCATCCATCAACGGTTAAATCTAAACTCAACAAAGATTACAAGTTGTTTTTCGAGGGTTATCTGCACAAATACGAAGGTAAGTCGATAAAAATCAATTATTATTGTGAGGTTGTGCGTTAAATCAGCAGGCACATAATTATGTATTAAAGAAACAATCTACAAATCTGTTGCTGAAAATTGCAAAAATGCAAAAAAGAGGGCACAGTTAACAAATCTGTGAGTTGTACTTGGTGTACCTGATGGAGGGCGACGCAGGATGTGAAGGAGTGGAGAGACCAATGTCCAGCTCCATCTGCCTTCTAACCCTGCCAAACACACATACTCATGTCGGTTGTGATGTGTAATCATTCCACTGAAACCATAAGGTACAGCTCAGATTTCAAAGCATTTCACAATTCCACCTGTGCGCTACTTCTGTAAGTCCTCATCTTGAAAATACTGTTCAAAGACGAAAGTGCTTCCTCATTTAATAGCAAAGTTAAATTCTTCACGTTTAATTGCCTGAACCCACAGAGCTCGTTCAAAGTTCCACATCTTTTGGAAATCACACAAATCCAGACATTTTCTTTTATAGTTTGTGCAAATAGGAACACTGTAGTGGCACTTGTTATTACTGTTCTTCCTTATCACCACCATAGTTTACCAAACTATGACGACTTTCGCTTCGCGAACGCGGAAGTGAAAAAAGGGTCCATTGATACGGAATCACAGTTGTGTGTGTTGTGTACATCAGTGTAATGACTGTGGGCAGACACATTACAAAGGTTCCACACTCCCAACAAGTGTTTATGCTGGTTTATGCTTTATTAATGGTAAATGGGTTAATCGCGATTAAGAAAATTTAATGTGTTAAAACTTTTTAATCAACTGCATGCATTAACATGTTAATTTAAACAGCTCTAGTCAGAAGTGATCCAAAAGTAATTAAATTAATTATCCAAAACATGTAATTCAAAAGATCATTTTACAGATTACAATTTAAATCTGTAATCAATGCCAAATTACAATACAGAAGTGATCTACCCTGCACTGGTTATGAGGTTGTTAGGGTGTTCTTGGTGGTTGCAAAGGCAGTGCTAGGACAAAAGAACCCACCCCCAAGTATCTATGATATTCTGGTCCCTATATATGGCTCAGGTCATTCCTTCAGTATAAGTCTAAAAGGGTCTTTTGCCTGTTTTATTGTCCACCAGGCAGGGTCAGAAATTAATAGGGGCTCAGGGCAAAAAATGCCACCAAAAATGCCCCAGAAATTATAAATGTGGCGGTCCTTGTATAATTAATTTATGTTTTTATTTGCAACATCTGATATAACTCTTATTATTCTATTATAGTCCTAGTTATACATATTATGGTATAAAATATCATTTGATGCTGGTTGAATTTTTAGGGTAAGATGTAATGAATTCTCAGTCTTGATAAGTTGTATAAATTAATTCTTTAAATTAAGGTCAATGGATGAAGGTTATAAGGTTAGAAATGTAAAAATACCTTCTGACACTGTCACCAGGTGAAAATCATACATCTGTTAGCTTAGAAGAGCAATTGCACACCTCTCCTCAACAAGCCCCACAATTTGGGGCATATGGTGTGGGAAGTGTTAAGCACCAAAGTTTACTACTGTTTACTACTTCAGAGAATGGCACCTCAATGTCTTTGACACTAAATTGAAAAGCCCAAACATCTCAATGTTCTGGCATTAGTTTCTTGATGGATCTTTGTAATTTCATGACATATAATTTGCGAGATGAGGTGACGATACCAAGAACTGAGCAGGGAACAAAGAACAGTGGACCAAGATCTTAACCTCTAGGTGCTTAGATATAACCTTTGACCTGTAGAAGGGGCAACTATCTGCCTCTTGTCTGATACCCTGTAGCCTGTTGATTATCTCAGAATGCTACTATAAAGCCTCATTCTGAGGCAGATGGAGCCAGGACAGCAGATCTACACCAGCCCTCCTTATGACAAGAGCCCTGACAATGCGGTCACCTTTGATGGGTCCCCATCCTGGGTGTGTCTGAAAAATAGGATGCAGTTGGTTTGGGTTATTTTCAGCCTGTCGCTGTGTTTAAGGGATGAATGTGACCCATAGGAAGTGTTGAGTATACATTAAAGGGATGTATGAATGGATGTCTAAAACCATGCTTCTTAAAGGGATAGTTCACCCAAAAACTGTGTACTCACCCTCATGTCATTCCAGACCAGTATGACTTGGTGACTGAGTCACTGAGACTAAGATACTAACATCAACTTTTGTGTTCCATGGGAAAAAGAAAGTTATACAGTTTTGGAATGACATGATGGTGAGTAAAAGATGACGGAATGTTCATTTTTGGGGAACTATCCCTTTAAGGCAAAGGCTTCAAGCATACACCAATTGAAGAAGGTCATAGGAGGAGGGAAAGACCAGGATGAAGCGGAAAAGCAGAAGACGTTTTCTTCTAGGGGTGGGGGGTCTTCAGACTTCAATTAGTCAGACCCAGAAAAGTTTTGTTTATTCACAGAGTGGGCGTGGCACAGGAAGCTGCCAAGGGGCAATCCCTGCGTTTCTATAGGAGGAAATGGGGAGTATGGGCGTGGGTCTGCCACAGGCCACTTCCAGTCTGCTGCTTTGAGGTAACGCACACAGTACAAGAGGAAACTCATGTAACACACATCCATCATAAGAATGGCCACAGTCTACACTACTTAGAGAAAATGAGCACTCACATTGCACACAGAGCAAGGTGTACTCTCATTTACAAATAAATAGCAATCTCTGATGTCTGTATTGATGATATTGAATCTCACCAAGATGATGTCTGGGTCATGTTTCACCCTAAAAATCAAAGGAAATTATAAAAATAGAAATTAAATTAATGGATTAATAAAAGGAATAGTTCACCCAAAAATTATAATTCTCTCATCATTTAATCAATCTTATTCCTTTCGCAAACTTTCTTCCTTCTGTGGAACACAAACAAAGGTATTTGATGAAGATGAAGTGTTTTTGTCCATACATTGGAAGGGGTCCAACACTTTCAAGCTCCTAAAAAGACATAAAGGCAGCATAAAACGTAACTTGTTTAATTCATGTCCTCTGAAGTAATAAGACTGGTTTTGGGTGAGAAACGGACCAAACTATAACTCTTTTTTGCAATATATCTTGCCTTCTGCAGTCTCCATGGCAATCATGATTTAAAGCTCAATTACACTTCTCTTTACTGTAATAAAACATTTTTAATTATCATTAGTAATAATTTTTTATTAAATGAATGTATTTACTCACCCTCATGCCATCCCAGATGTGTATGACTTTCTTTTGCAAACTAAGATTTTTAGAAGAATATCTCAGCTCTGTTGGTCCTCACAAAGCAAGTGAATGGTGACCAGACCTTTGAAGCTCCAAAAATCACAATAAAGGCCACATAAAAGTAATCCATATGACTACAGTGGTTAAATCCATATATTCAGAAACAATATGATAGGTGTGAGTGAGAAAAAGATCGATATTTAAGTCCTTTTTTACTATAAATCTCCACTTTAACTTTCAGTTTCTTCTTTTGTTTTTGGCAATTCACATTCTTTGTGCATATCGGCACTATTTAACCACTGGAGTCTTATGGATTACTTTTACCGTTATGTAATATTTGGAGCTTCAAAGGTCTGGTCACATTCACTTGCATTGTACGGACCAACAGAGCTGAGATTTTCTTCTAAAAATCCTTGTTTGTGTTCTGCAGTAGAAAGAAAGTCATACACATCAGGGATGGCATGAGGGTGAATAAATGATGAGGGAATTTTTATTTTTGGGTGAACTATCTCTTTAATTAGATAAACCCATAAACTGTAATGAATAATTGAATAATAATAGTTCATAATATCATAATACATTAGAGGGACATGAAAAAGTAAGACAGGTGTGGCTTGCTGGTCCCCCTTGGGATGAAATTATGAAGAGGAAGGGAGGATAGGGACAAAAAAGGGATGACAGAGGAATTGTTGGAATGATTGAGGTAAGCAGCTATTTATGATACCATTAGTTTTTCCATTGCTGGAAACTCTGACCTGCTGTTAGGAAATTCACTTTACATTCAAAGCAATGTTCTTAGCAGGAGTGAAAGGGAATTCAAAACTTTAAACACACACAAAAGCCACTCAGCTGACACTTTTTAAGCTCTGGCTTTAAGCCACATATAGCCCACCATGGAAATACTTCCCTAACTTCCCTGTCGAGTCCATACACCAATCTGTTTGTCAGCATTTTTATTAATTTCACCTCTGGGGGAAACCTCTTTCTCAATGTCTCTGGCTATTTTTAGAATGGAATACTAGCATAATACTTTCTGGATACTGTGCAGTAGGCATAATAATATGCCTACTATTTAAAAGAAATGTAAGTGAAACAGTGGGAATTATTCCACGATAAACATTTCAAAAAGTATCATGTTTGTCACATAGGCTGTGTGCGAAAGCTAAGGCAGTTGCCTTGATTCAATGATCTAAAACTTTTTTATTGCAAATATTTAAAAAACTTCAATGATTATTTCTTGCTAGAGTCATTAGTTGAAAAAAAAAAAAAAAAAAAAAAACTGGGGGGATTTTAGTAATGGGTAAGCCCTTTTGTCCCAGAGTTATACAATAATTCACTTATCTGCCAGATACAGTCAACAAAGCATGCTTGTTTATTGACTGCAGACTCTTCGGTAAAATATTAATTCACCTAAAATGCACACTTGCAGTTTAAAGATAAGGGATAAACATTAAGTTGTCTAACTTTGGATATCTGTTAAATTATACAATGTCCTAGAGTTTTCAATTATGTATAATGTACATGAATGCATGAGAAGTGTAATGTTTAATGCTTATTTAGTGTGCACACTCTTCTAGATAACTGACATGTCTAACTATGCCCAGCGCATGGCTCGCCTGGAGATGTGGCTCATCACACTGACATCAGGTATATGAAAATGGTAGAACTGTTTTGCTCAGGGAAAGGAAGTGTATGATTGGAATCCCCCACACAATATAATATGTAATATCTAATATTACATGACACAGAAGCTCAGATACAGTACATGGGGATCTTGAGGTAGGCTACTGCACAAAATTATAGACACTTTATGAACTTGTTTTTTTGTGTATTTATTTATTTTATGTGGAATATACTGATATATTTTAGTTTTGGTAATATTGTAGAGATGAGCTTCAGGATTTCAAGGAGTAATTGAGGCACTGAGAAGAAAAGAAACACCAAAGAAGGGAGAAGGGAAGAGAGCCACAAAGAAGAAGTAGACCAGAATATTTCTGTGTTGGGGAGCTCTTATTGAACAGACACTTGAAATTTGATAAAGAGATTCTGTACATGAACTATAAACCTGCACAACAGGACATTTTTGTTACTATGGTGACATTATATAGGGAGAAATAATGGTGGATCCAAAACCTGCACTCACTTGATATCTGTGCAGTGCAGAGTATGAAATGCATTTCCAGGGCTCAAGTGTCTGACATCAGATCAAATTTACAAGTGCTGGCTAATGCTAAACATAGATTTTCAAAAATTGTTATTCATGTCGGCACTGATGATGTTCGACTTCGCCAGTTGGAGATCACTAAAGATAATGTTAAAGAGGTGTGTGAACTTGCAAAAACGATGTCAGACACTGTAATATGCTTAGCCTCCTCCCTGCTCATTGTAGTGACGAGGTTTATAGTAGATTAGTGTCATTGAATGGCTGGATGTCTGAGTGGTGTCTGGAGAATAGCATAGGATTTATAGACAACTGGAAGAGTTTTTGGGGTACACCTGACCTGCTAGAGAGAGACGGACTCCATCCCTCCAGGGAAGGTGCCGCTCTCCTCCCTAGTAATTTGGCTCATTGTCTTAATACTGATAGTATTTGACTAACTAGTGCCCAGGTCAGGAAGCAGACAAACTGGCTAATCCAAACGTCTGCTGGCTGCCTTGAGATGTCACAGAGGTCATATGAACTACATCACATAGAGACTGTATCACATAGATGTCATACAGAGACTGTGTCTGTTCCCCGAACTACCAAACACAAAACTCTCACTAAATCATTTAGAATTTTTTTTATTTAAGGTCAAACTTCATATAAATCATATAAAGGTAGTGCTACTAAACATTAGATCTTTATACCAAAACACTAATTGTAATGAAATTATTACAGATCATAGATTGGATGTACTCTGTTTGACTGAAACCTGTCTTAAACCGGATGAATATATTAGTTTAAATTAATCTACTCCCCCTACTTTTTGTTATAAACATGAGCCTCATCTGAAGGGACGAGGAGGAGGTGTTGCTACAATGTACAGTGAAGTTTTTGGTAAATAAAAAATCTTTTGCCCTTGCTGCAGTGTATAGATCACCCAGGCCATACTCTGGTTTCCTTGGTGAATTTGCAAATCTTCTATCAGATCTAGTAGTTAATGTAGATAGAGCTTAAACTGTTGGTGGCTTCAACATTCACATAGAAAATGAAAATGACACATTGGGATTAGCATTTATCGATACTCTCAACTCTCTTGGAGTCAGACAAAATGTGACAGGACCAACTCATCGCCATAATCATATGCTAGATGTAATTCTGTCATATGGAGTTGATGTTGATACTATAGAAATTCTAACGCAGAGCGATGACATCTCAGATCATTACCTCGTCTCTTGTTTGCTGCGATCAGCTAATGTCACTCAATCTAAACCATGCTATTGTTCAGGTAGAACTATTCTTTCGACCACTAAAGATAGCTTCACTAATAATCTTCCAGTATTGTCTCACATACTCAGTAAGCAAAAAAGTCTAGAAGAACTTGATGTAATAACAGAAAATATAAATACAGTCTTCTCTAGCACTCTTGATAGTGTCGTCCCCCCTTCGATTAAAGAAAATTCAAGAAAAAAGCCTCGCACCATGGCACAATGATCACACTCATGCTCTCAAGAGAGCAGCTTGGAAAATGGAGCGTAAGTGGAAGAATACAAATTTAGAGGTATTTCGCGGTGCATGGAAGGATAGTGTCTGTAGCTAAAGACAGGCACTAAAAGCTGCCAGGTCAGCATATTTTAGCAAACTTATAGAAAATAACCACAACAATCCTAGATGTTTATTCAGTATTGTAGCTAAATTGGTTCGGAACAAAGCATCGACTGAACCAGATATTCCGTCACAGCACAATAGTAATGACTTCATGAATTTCTTTACTGATAAAATTGAAATAATCAGAAATAAAATTGGAACTATGCAATCAACTGTCACAGCACCTCAGAAATCAGTCTCATAATTTTCCTCACAAGCAACTTCAATCCTTCGCTGTCATAGGTCATGAAGAGCAACAAAACTTATCAAAAAATCAAAAGCCACAACATATATGTTAGATCCAATACCAACTAAGCTCTTAAAAGATGTATTCTCTGTAATCTCAGAACCTCTTCTTAATATTGTTAACACCTCGTTATCCTTAGGACATGTCCCAAGAAACTTTAAAATGGCAATTATCAAACTGCTTATTAAGAAGCCACAGCTTGATCCTAGAGAATTGGCTAACTGCAGTCTGATTTAAAATCTACCATTTATGTCGAAAATACTAGAAAAGGTAGTGTCCTCCCAACTATGTTCATTTCTACAGAGAAATGGTATATATGAACAATTTCAGTCAGGATTTAGGCCCCATCACAGTACAGAGACTGCACTTATCAGAGTTACAAATGACTTGCTCTTATTGTCTGTTCACGGCTGCATTTCTCTACTAGTGCTTTTAGATCTTAGTGCTGCCTTCGACACAATGGATCACGACATTCTCTTGAATAGGCTGGAGAATTATGTTGGCATTAGTGGACTTGCATTAGCATGGTTTAGGTCCTATTTATTAGACTGCTACTGCTTTGTATGTGTAAATGAGGAATTGTCAAATCAAACTAAAGTTAAGTATGGAGTGCCACAGGGATCGGTTTTAGGGCCTCTGGTTTTCTCCTTATACTTGCTTCCTCTGGGAGATATTATCAAGAATAATGGAATAAGTTTCCACTGTTATGCTGATGATACCCAACTTTATATTTCTTCTAAACCCAACAAATTTCACAATTCTCCAAATTAGCAGAGTGTATCAATGAAATCAAAGATTGGATGGCCAGAAATGTCCTTCTACTCAATTCAGACAAAGCAGAGGTACTAATTATTGGACCTAAAACCTCTAAGAATAAGCCGCTAAAATATAATTTGACTCTCGATGGATGTACTATTACGTCGTCTTCTACAGCGAAGAACTTAGGTGTTATATTTGATACCAATCTGTCCTTTGAAAATCTAATTTCCAATGTTTGTAGAACAGCATTCTTCCACCTCAGAAATATTGCTAAATTACAACACATGCTCTCTGTTGCTGATACCAAAAAACTAATTAATGCGTTCATGACCTCAAAACTAGATAATTGTAATGCATTACTGGGAGGATGTCCCGCAAGTTCAAAATGCAGCTGACCAGAAAACCAATAAATATGATCATATTAGCCCCATTTTATCGTTGTTACATTGGCTACCTGTTAAATTTCATAATAATTTTAAAATTCTGTTGACTACATACAAAGCTTTGAATGGTCTAGCTCTGCAGTACTTAAGTGACCTGACATGCTATATTCCATCATGTTCATTATGATCACAAAATTCTGGCTTGTTAATAATTCCTAGAATATCAAAATCCACAAAAGGAGGTAGATCCTTTTCCTATTTGGCTCCTAAACTATGGAATAATCTCCCTAACACTGTTCGGGACACAGACACACTCTCTCAGTTTAAGTCTAGACTAAAGACTCTTCTATTTAGCCAGGCATACACCTAATTTATCCATCAACTCACAATTAGGCTGCTTTAGTTAGGTCTGCCAGAACCAGAAACATCTTTCATGATCTATAACTCTGCATACAATTGAATTGCATCTACACTAATATTATTCTATTTGTTATATAGAATAATTGTTCATATGCCAAGGTTACCAGGGCTGGCTAGATCCAGCTCCGTTGCTGCTTGGTGTCGCACTCCACTGCTACGTGTCGCTGAGTGATGACGACAAACTACAGCCGTGCTAGCCAGACATCACTTCAGTCTTTTGCGATGGACTTCAGAGGATGAACTGACGCCAACTCCAACTGTAAGACATCGGATTCTTCATATGCCACTGCCTGAACCTTGGACTTATGATGGACCCCACCGAACCTCCCCGAAATGACCTGCCGGTTGAACTGCGATGCACCTCATTGATTTCTGCCTGCATCACCTTTGTCTATTGATGGACTACACTCTTGAAACGGAATACATGGATTATCCTTTAATTGCCAACAAAAGCCTTCATCAGCCAACTAACAAAGGACAATGCATCTATGTGAATTTCTGCAGTTAATCCAGGATGGACTTCAAAGACATTAGTCATTAATCTTAAAATAAATAAAAATCTTTTTTTAAACACTGACCCTTAACACTTACTTGGTTTAATAATTTTAAACCATGACTTGCACTATACATAAGTAATACTGGCATTACATTCATGATGTTAGCCAGAGGAGAACTGGCCCTCACAGTGAGCCTGGTTTCTCCCAAGGTTATTTTTCTCCATTAACCAACATCTTATGGAGTTTTGTGTTCCTTGCCACAGTCGCCTTCGGCTTGCTCACTGGGGTTATAAATACAATTATTGTTTAAACACAATTCACAATCGTATTTTATCAAACTACACAATGATGACTCTAAGACATTATAGATATTACAGTTTCATTTTCTGTTAATGCATGATTTTCTGTGAAGCTGCTTTGAAACGATGTGTGTTGTGAAAAGCGCTATACAAATAAAAATGACTTGACTTGAATTGCTACACATCATCTCCATCTAGGGGTCATTTACACATGGCACAAAATTATTTCTGAACATTCTATCATATCTGACTCCCTAAATGTCTGGGCTCAAATCCAACAAGTTTTACGTTTCTTTTGCCATACAGTATGTTACAATAATCTACTCCAAAACACAACATAAAAGGCTTCAAACTTAGTGGCTCAGTGCATAAGCTTTCGCCTTTCATCCCTGAAAGTCTGGGTTCAAATTCTACAATGTCATATGTAACAAAACATGTCCCACACAGCAAATCAATCCAAACTCAGTGCTTCTGTGGATAAACTTTTGCCTTTCATTCCCTAAAGTCTGGGTTTAAATCTGACAGTCTGTACAATTCTTTCATCAAATGAAATAAATCCTCCCCTGCAAAAAACTCCTAGCTCCATAGATAAACTTTTGTCTTTTGTCCCCCAAAAGTCTGTTTTTTTTTTTCATCAAATGTAACAAAACCCACAAAAACACTATGAAATGCTCCAAACTCAGTAGCTAAACTTTTGCCTTTCATCCCTGAAAGTCTGGGTTCAAATATGTTTTTTTTTTTAATTATTTTTGGGTCATTTGTAACAATGTGACATGATCCAAACTCTGTGACATACTTCAAAAGTGTCTCAGTGGATACACTTTAAACTTTTGTCTCTTTCGTAATATGTAACAAAACATGCCCCTCCAAAAACCACTGTGTGCCATTACAAATTCAGTAGCTCAGTGGATAAATGTTCACCTTGTGCTCCTGAAATCTGGGTTCATATCTGGCAATTTTTTTTAGTTTCTTTCATCATTTGTAACAATGTGACATTCTCCAAACTCGGTGTCTCAGTGGATAAACTTTTGCCTTTCGTCCCCCAAAAGTCTTGGTTCGAATCTAACAATTTGTAAGTTTTTTTCGTCATATGTAACAAAACTTCTCCCTCAAAAACACATTGCAAAACACTCCAAACTCAGTGACTCAGTGGATACATTTTTGACTTTCGTCCCTACAATCTAGGTTCAAATTTGAGTTCAAATCAAAAGTTTATTTTGTCATATGTAACAAAAAATCTCCCTCAAAAACAAACTGCTAAATACTCTAGGCTCAGTGGATAAACTTTCACCTTTTGTACCCAGAGGTCTGGGTTCAAATCTGGCAAATTTTATGTTTCTTTCATCATATGTAACAAAACATCCCCCTCAAAAACATACTCTCAGTGGGTAAAATGCACCCTTTCATCCCTGAAATCCTTGGTTTGAATCCCACTATTACTTAAATTAAAACTTTGTCATCATATCAAACAAAGCAGGCAAAAACACCACAATTCCTGGCAAAAGACATGATGGTGTGGTGGTTGAATACAAACTCTCTGAGAACAGAGCTGCAAAGAAGCATGGGTCCAAGTCCCACCTCAGCATAATGGGTGAACACAGCAGCACAAGCAAAACACCTAGGGCAGTGAAGTGTGAACAAAGATGTGTAACAGTGGTAAACAGGTCTGTGACAAACCAATGGACTACCATAGCTGAGGTGGTAAAAGATTCAAAAGAAGTAAGATGGGACAATCCACAACTAACAACCATGTCTGGGGCTGTTACACATGAGAGAGGCAGGCTGGTGTGCAACAGATACAAGCTACCACAGCAAGGGTGGTAACACAGAGTAACAGGCCTGTAAAAACAAATGCACCATGGTACAATGATCACACTTATGCTCTCAAGAGAGCAGCTTGGAAAATGGAGCGTAAGTGGAAGAATACAAATTTAGAGGTATTTTGCGGTGCATGGAAGGATAGTGTCTGTAGCTAAAGACAGGCACTAAAAGCTGCCAGGTCAGCATATTTTAGCAAACGCATAGAAAATAACCACAACAATCCTAGATGTTTAGTCAGTACTGTGGCTAAATTGGTTATAATTGTATTTATTTATCACACATTTGCACATATATAGTGAAATTCCACATAGCCCAGCTAAGCTGGGGTCAGAGTGCAGGGTCAGCCATGATACAGCACCCCTGGAGCAGATAGAGTCAAGGGCCTTGCTCAAGGGCCCAACAGTGGCATCTTGGCAGTGCTTGAACCCCCAACCTTCTGATCAGTAACCCAGAGCCACCACCACTGCCCCTAGGTTAGGAATAAAGCATCAACTGAACCAGATATTCTGTCACAGCACAATAGACTTCATGAATTTCTTTACTGATAAAATTGAAATAATCAGGAATAATATTGGAACTATGAAATCAACTGTCACAGCACCTCAGAAAACAGTCTCATAATTTTCCTCACAAGCAACTTCAATCCTTCGCTGTCATAGGTCGTGAAGAGCAACAAAACTTATCAACAAATCAAAAGCCACAACATGTATGTTGGATCCAATACCAACTAAGCTCTTAAAAGATGTATTCTCTGTAATCCTAAATAAAAAAAAAATCTGACCTTTCTTTTGACCCTCCCAGTCCACCTTTTCCAAACCTAAATCCATCACACCCATTTCTAATTACAGCTGAAGGTGGATTTGAACCCAGGTATTTCACATTGGAACGCAAAGCCATGCAATGGGTTAACCACTGAGCCATCACCATCTTTCAGACACAGGTATTTTTTTCTTAAATTTTAAATCGCAATGTGTCTTGGTTGTGTTTGATGATGGGGTGAATATGTGACATTTAGAGTCGATCATCTGCCAGATTTACACTTGCTTGAGGCGAATGTTGTCAGGCGTCATGTTGCCAAGTATTGATATTTATGTTGTCTGGGATCAACAGGCAAACTGCACTTTAGTTTTCTATCATAGGAGTCGGATTATTGCCAGTAAATACACTAAACGTTGGTTGAAGTTTAACTCACTCGTTTATTCTGTGACAATAGGTCATAAATATGTAATCATAAGCTCCCTCTTGTAGCCAATAAGTGAACCAGCATGAATAAATGAAACGCCAAATTCGTCGTGAGAGAATACTGATTTTAATTGAATACAAATATATTTCTTAACCATAGATTCAAAAGTAATTCTCAACCAGCAGAGAAACATGGAATCAACAGGTCTCAGTAAATGACCCAGACCAGCTCTCAACTTATGGGCTATAACAGTTGAAGTAGAAATCACCTACCTCATTTATTTTAAGGTGATGTTTGTAGTTTCAAATTCGCAGAAATAGACCATTTCAAGGACTGTTCTTAGGTGAAGTCAGGTGACGTCACTGTTCCGTGAACATTTCCTGCTTGTCAAAACATAGAGCATTTAGCAGAGATGGGCCACTTATATTAAAATGAATGGAAGAAATTGGAACGCCCAACGGCAACCAACGGTCAGTGGAAAAAAATAAAATACAGCCTAATCACCACTGCCTTTAAACACCGAGTCAACCTCTCCTCGGGAGACCAGTCTCTGCCTGTTGGCGTATTCACGGGTCCAGGAAAGGAGCGGTGAGGGTCCGGGGATTGGAGCACGCGACGCGGCCGGGCCGCACGAGTGAAGCCGGCGCCACACGCGCCTCAGACCAATACAATTTTACTGCTTACTTGAAATATGTTCTTTTATCATAATATTGACCAACTGTTTTGGAGATTTCAGTCTTTTCCCATACAAGTAGATCATGACGCTTGTTTACATAGAAGAAATAGCTGCCTAAACTGTGCAAGAGCATTCCAAAAACTTACCTTGAAAAAGAGACTTTGTTGAAAAGATTCGGAAATACGTTTGGACCGTTCTAATTCATTTGTTTTTGTTTACATTCTTAAAATGGTCTATAATGATGGTTTCCAAACACATTTCTGAAATACTGCCACTTCTTCCATTGGTCGGCAAGCAGATAGTCCCGCCCCTAATTCACGCAATTGGTTGAGCCAATGTTACTGTGGCTGTGTCTCCGAGATCGCAATTGTCGGCCGCATACGTCATCGAGGCTGTCTTGTTTCAGAAAAGCGAGTAAGACACTTCGAATGCAGCCTTCGAATGCGACCTTCTTTCACGGGAATTCGGAGGATGCACGAGGTGTATCCTTCGTGGGCACTCACAACCCACAATTCTTTGCTTCATCGGAAAACAATTACGCCAATTTGCCCGTAAATATGATGTTCAAACGCACGTAATGTTAATTCCCAAGTTGAAGTCTCTCAGTAGATGGGTGCAGAGTATATAATATGTATAATTATATTAATATATAATTAAAATAAAGTATTAGACTAAAAGTACACCTGTAAAATCTATTTTCTTTTCCTTTACATCATTATAACTCTCCTAAAATGTACCTCATGCATTCCCTTCTAAAGGGACTTTGTTCCCTTCTCACTCAAAGTGCTCGCGCTTGTTAAAGAGTGGTGTGTGACTGTCATAGCAACCATGATACGTTTCGTTTCCGTTTGTCCTACGAAGGCCATCTCGTTTAAACGAGACTTGTTTAAAGAAGGACACTCGGTATACTGTAGCCTAGCACGCAGCCTTCGAAGCGAGACGCAGCCTGTGTCAGACTGGACAGGATGCTCAAACAATGTTGAAAGTGCCACAGTGTTTACTCTATTTGGGTAATCTATCTACAAATTGTTTACTTGTAGTTGTCTCTTCAGATTAATATGAGGAAGGAGAAAAGTGTTTTAACATTGATAAAATTACACAACTTTCCCTACATGGATTTAACCACTGGAGTCATATGGATTACGTTTATGCTTCCTTTATGTGATTTTTGGAGCTTCAAAGGTCTGGTCACCATTCACTTGCATTGTATGGACCTACAGAACTGAAATACTCTTCTAAAAATCTTCATCTGTATTCAGTAAAAGAAAGAAAGTAATACACATCTGGGATGACATTAAGGTGAGAAAATGAGAGAATTTTCATTTTGTGGTGAACTATCCCTTTAAAAGCCTTTTGGCCTTAAAAAAAAAAAAAAAACTAAATAAATACTTTCCCTTTTCACTTGACTTTATCGAAAGTCACACCATAATTATGTGATCTATTATTCCTTGGAATAAAATCATTCTCAGAGGAAATTCAAAGCAATTAAACCTGCATTGTTCCTAGAAGATGTACCCAGCATCCCACCTCAGCACCTGTCTATTTGATTAGTGCCAGTGGGACTTACTTCTTGAACTGTAAAGGCATGGCATCTTCCTCTCATCACGTCCAGTTTTAGTTGTATCTCGAAAGGAATGCTATGCTGCCCCCCATGTGCTATTTACAGCCCGATGTGGCCCCTAAACCAAAAAACATTTCCCTCCCCTTTTCTTGAGCAAGACACTTATGATAACATTGTACATTTATTAAAGCCTGTAGTACAACAGAATTTAGAGATTACAGATGACCAGGTCACTTACAAACATGTACACACACAAACACTCTCTCTACCAAAAGTATGCATACATCCACAACCTCAACTGATTTCTCAGACTAGCGTTGGTATTTCACTGTCCCATCACTGTGAAATAGAAGTTATGGTGCCCTCTTGTGGTCTCAAAGGGAACTGCATCATTAGACGACGCTTGATGTGATAATCTCAGCTGTTCTGGAGGAGGTCATAGGAACCACTTGAAATCACTTCATGTTTGTCTTCCTCCTTTCACAAAAGACAAGACAGAACCATTATATTGTACTTGTATAACAGTGTGACCCTAACCCAATTTGAACACCCTTTGAACAATATTTTAAATAATAATATACATTCAGTCATTATTGTAAAATAAACCTAGACAGGGTGATTAGGTGATTTTGTATCATCTTGAATAGGTTATTTTGATCATGATTGAACATTCAGCCTTGTAATATGTAAGACATGATTCATTCTTAGCATTTAAAAGAACATAAGCTTATACAATTATTTTTTGTTTAGCTCACTGACCATTGGAGCTTGCTCTTTAGGGGTGGGTGTAGACTCATACACAGGATTACTGATGTTTGGACTGGATTCTGATGGGTTAACATCTTCTCCATCATCCTAAAATTATCGAAAAAACAAACAAACATATCAACATACACAAACCACACAAAGACACATTTAAGTATATCCAACAATGAAAACAAAACAAAGTGAAATGTAAGGCTTACCTTAAAGTAGTGGAACTGGAACGGCTTTGTTTTATGTGTGTAGAAATTGTATCCCACAAATCCAGCCACTGCAATAAGAATGATGAGTCCTAAGACACCGATGCCCATCCCGGCCTTATGAGCTGGGTGGATGGATGGAGGTGGAGGCGGTGGAGCTTTCAGTGGGCTTTGCAGAACATGGATGACCCCATTGGAGGCAAAAATGTCATAATCAATGACATAGCGGTCGTTGATGTATCCAGAGGAAGTCTAAAAAAAGGAGAATTACCAGTATATCTAGTATAGCTGATATTAGCTAAAAGTGATGAATTTGGAATAATGTTAAAATTTCTTTAAGAATATATACAGTTTTTCTGGACTCTAGTTAATACTGTATAATATGTACAGTACATCTGTTTGCAATTCTGTGACAGCTGAAGAGCATGTGCCCCCTAACGAATCACTCGCGTGCGACAGTTTCATTATTTTGTATCGTTGAGTGGGAAAAATGTAAAGTAGCTTAAAAGTAATTAGTAATGTGATTACAATTTTACGTAAATAATTAATCATTTGTAGCAGATTACTTTTTTGAATAGCTTACCCTACACTGATAGTTACTGAGATATAGCCCTTGTGACAACTAATCCCGCTCTCCCCTATATTGTTTTTTGAGAATAAAACAATTCCTTGCATATGCATGACTGGAGTTAAGTTATATGCTCACCACTGTTTGAGGGTTTTGGAGATCAGGCACGCTGGTGATGGTCAGGCTTTGCCCCAGTCGTGTTCTGACATGAGTAATATTAATAAGTGCCTGCAGTACCAAAGCCCTCCCATCCAGTAGATGGTGCTCTATGTCTCTGCTACTCAAAGTCTGTTGAACACAGGGGATATTACAACAAGATCAGAAGTGAAAACTTTTTGAGTACATATTGTTGGCATTTATATATACTTAAAATATACAGGTAGGTGTGCAGTATATGTGGAGTCACCTGGTTGCTATAGAGACCATTGTTGTCAGGTACAAACAGAGTGGACTGGATAGTAACGTTGCTTATGCGATTCACAAACTCTTTCCCTGATGCAGAAAAACTTGAATAATTCAGGATTTGCTGAAAAAGACAAAGAGTAGTCAGATACCTAAATACCAAGCTCTACAATGTCCAGTTATTGTAATATGACACTGGGTCAAAACAAATCTTTCACCTATTCTTCAGTTTAAAAAAAAAAGTATCTAAAAATATATATAAAAGAGGAGTCCTCTAAATAAAGGGATAGTTCAACCAAAAATGAAAAGTCTCTCATCATTTGCTCACCTTTATGCCATCCCAGATATGTATGACTTTTTTCTACTGACACAAACAAAGATTTTTAGAAGAATATCTCAGCTCTGTAGGTCCATACAGTGCAAGTAAATGGTGGCCAGAAATGTGCAGGTCCAAAAAGTACATAAATGCAGCATTAAAGTAATGCATATGACTACAGTGGTTAAATATTTATCTTCAGAAGCGATATGATAATTGTGGGTAAGAAACAGAACAACATTTAAGTCCTTTTTACTGTAAATTCATTTCCCTGCCCAGTAGGTGGTGATATGCACGAAGAAAGCAAACTGCCAAAAACAGAAGAAGAATCTAGAAGTGAAAGTGGAGATTTATTGTAAAAAAGGACTTAAATATTAATCTGTTTTTCACCCACACCTATCATATCGCTTCTGTAGATATAGATTTAACCACTAGAGTCTTATGGATTACTTTTATGCTGCCTTTATGTGCTTTTTGAACCTTCAAAGTTCTGGCCACGATTCACTTGGATCATATGGAAAAATTCTAAAAATCTATGTTTGTGTTCTGCAGAAGAAAGAAAGTCATACACATCTGGGATGGCATGAGGTTGGGTACATATGAGAGAATTTTAATTTTTGGTCCCTTTAGTAGAAACTCTACTCACAGAGAGGAAATTGGAGAAGGTTGGTCTGGTTGAGAGGACCTGCAGCAGGTTTCCTGTACAGGAGTATCCATCACCGATGTAGCCAGTCTTACACTCACACTTCACATCTGCAACACACATATACACCAATAACACAAATCTTCTAAACCCAAACTTCAATCTGCTTGCATAAAGCCTTTGTGTTCAAAGTTGAGAGCAGCTTGATCCACATTTATCCCATATTAATTTTACCCTTCAATCGATAGCAGAATGTGTCCCACGTCTCGCTCAGGTTATTGCGTACACCATAGTCCACAATACCAACGTGTCCAAAGCCACATTTAGGGTTGGAGAAGCTCATGGGATACGCTACCCTTGCTTTGTCAAGCCAACCTGCGGCACAAAAGTTATAACCTGCCTGCAGTACAAAAATATAAGAGAAAAAGACACCCAATAACATTCACATATTAAGCACTAATGGTACAGCTGCCTAAAATAAACGTATCCCTCTAAAATAAATTTGGTCTTGTGTTGTGTGTCCACCTGCTGGGCATAGGAAAGCTGTGTGTAAGTAGCGATACTGCCTCCTGCCTCCTTGCATGCCTCCTGTGCCATGGTGTAGTTGAGTTTATACACTCCCATTGAGGAGCGAAAGTTGAAAACTCCCAGTGTTTTATCTAAAAGACAAAAAAGCCAGCCAAAATTGTGTTTGACAGGTCTCCAACAAAATTTGCTCTATTTCAAACCTATCTAGCTGCCTACCAGGACAGAATTTTAACATGCGGTTCCAAACGGTAGGCAGAAACATTATGCTACCTTCTAAGATACCTCATTGTGGCCAATTTCCAAGTCAGCAGCACATGAATTCTTAACGAAAAAAAAACAAAAAAACAATTCCAAAATGTCTTGCGATGAGTACAGGGGAAAACATCATCCAAAGAGGCTTACAAATCGAGAACAATGTTTATTATATATATTACGTTCATTACTGAAATTACAATTTACTATTTTTCTCAATATTTGAATGTGTTATGTATTTTTAATGCTTATTAAGGTATCATGCTGTTAGCTTAGCAACATACTAAATGAACTCTATTAGGATCAGTTGTGAGTCGATACACCTATGTGTTTCATTTGAGGAGCAGGGTCAGAAATTAATGGTGGCTTGGGGTAAAAATGCCCTTAAATTCAAAATGTGGGGGCAAACAGCCTGTGATGAAAACCTCTGTTTTTATTTGTCACATCTGATATATTTATATTCTAATTCTACTAGGCTTAATTACACATATTATACATGATTTAAAGGGATAGTTCACCCAAAAATCACCCTCATGCCATCCCAGATGAGTAAGACTTACTTTTTTCTACAAATGAAGATTTTTATTAGAATATCTCAGCTCTGTAGGTCCATCCAATGCAAGTGAATGGTGACCAGATCTTTGAAGGTTCAAAAAGGACATAAAGGTAGCATAAAAGTAATCCATAAGACTCCAGTGATTAAATCCATATCTTTATAGGCAATATGATAGGTGTGGTTGAGAAACAGATATATATTTTAGTAATTTTTTACTGTAAATATACACTTTCCCTTTCAAATTCTGGTGTGGAAGAGACTTTCACATTCAGCCACCTACTGGTTGGGGCTGGTCAAAGGTGGAGAATTTATAGTAAAAAAAAAAGGACTCAAATACTGATTGTTTCTCACACACATGTATCATATCGCTTCTGAAGACATGGATTTAACCACTGGAGTCGGATGAATTACTTTTATGCTGCCTTTATGTGCTTTTTTTAACTTCAAAGTTTTGATCACCATTTACTTGCATTGTATGAACCTCCAGAGCTGAAATGTTCTCCTAAAAATCTTTGTTTGTGTTCAGCAGAAAAAGAAAGTCATACACATCTGAGATGGCATGAGGGTAAGAAAATAATGAGAGAATTTTCATTTTTGAGTGAACTATTCCTATAATGCTGATTTAACCTTATGGCTAATTATTCAGATTGAGAATTTATGTTAATGAATTTATTTAAGTATTTTGGTTAGAACAAAAATGCCCCCATTACGGTAAAAAAAATGCCCCTGAAAATTAATTCCATGGGGAAAATATTGCCCCTTAAAAGAAAAGAAAATTTTTTTATGCACTGCAAAGAGTTGCTGCCTGTGTAGCACATTTCAGATCGGTAACATCTGAGGTTCCATGACAGTTGCCTATATAGGCAATAGACAACAAGGCAGCTCACTAGGTTTTACCATATACACAAAGGCATACATGAAATAAAACCTATGTACAGTAACTTGTAGGATGCTATAAGAATAATAGTCGGTAGCAGTGCATTCAGTATAAAAGATACAAACCCTCATAGTGCAGGTCAGTGCACTGAGCATCTGAATGGCACTGTCCATTATCTTGTAGACAACGATTGACTGGCAACTGCTTGACTTCACAATCAATCCCATCACCAACATAGTTGTCCTTACACTCACATTTCCTCTTGTCCTGGTGACCAAATTACATATAACACAACAAATATGTACAGTATATGTATGATTAAAAAATACTCTTTAATCAAAATTTGTTTATATGTGAAGCATGTATTTTCTTCACCCTTAGTGTCACAAAATGAAACTGCAAAAAAAAAAAAAAAAAAAAAACACAAAAAAAATTGAATTTCATGATTTCCATTGGTCAAACAAATAGTCCAGCCTGTTGTGTTCTCTTGTATTGGCTATGCTGTTACACTGCCTTACCGTTAATGTCCACTAGCTGGCATTGTGGGCTTATACATATTCAGTTGACTGTGTTGAGTGTTAAAAGAGAAGTTAAAAATCAGAGACATATACCTTGTTCTTGGTCTGGTTATTTTTTTATTTCTGACTTATAACACCACCCTAAACTCACATAATTGGAGTCAGTGCTGTTGTATTGGGCTGGTCAGGATTCTCAAACAAACAGAGCATTGTTTTGATCATTTTGGGGAATCAACCTACGAATGGCTTACTTATAGTTATCTCTGCATATCACTGAAAGTTGAAAAGTACATCTAAAAATTACACACTTCATCTTTAATCAGTCTGAATGAAGGAGAAAGCTCTGCTTACAGATCCTGTCATGGTGCAGGTAGCATGCTCATGGCATCCTCCGTTGTTGCTGTCTGCACAGGGGTCGACCGGTGTACACACATACCCATCGCCAGTGTAACCTTTCAGGCACGAGCAGCTCACCTTCTCCCCTTTTTGACTGCACTTAGCATGCTTAGAACAGCCGCCGTTCCAATGCTTGCACATGTTGGCCGCTGCAGAAAAGAAGAGAGTGGATGGTTGGTTTGACATTTCTACCCTTGCTGAGACAAGTATCACCAGTATTGCTGCAATGTTAGGGATTCTAAAAAAACCTAGTGTGGCAACTTTTCCACAGCCAAGCACCACTCACTTTTTTACCAGAAAATCTACAAAGCTAATCTCAGCTGTAATTCCTTTGCGAGGAATCATAACAGCTACAATGGAACGTTAAACTAATAAAGGCTCTTCAAATTGGAAAACGGGTGACAAGTGGGATCTTCATGCATGTACTGTACCTGTACAGGTGATCCCATCACCTTCATAGAAGGGTTTACAGACACAGGTATTGTTCTCCATGCAGACGCCCTTCTCATGGCAAGCCGGATTGCAAACTGGACCATCAGCTAAAACATTAGAGATAGATTCAGGGAAATGTGGGCTTGCAGGTATAAAGCAATGTTCTCCTTTCTCTTGTCTGAAAGAGTAAATAGAAGGTCTGTACCTAATTTGTTCTCACATCGGGGACCTGTCCAGCCCTCTTCACAAAAACAGGAACCAGTACCTTTCAGACCCTCATCACATGACCCGTGTTCTGTGCAATTACAGACTATAAAAAAAATACAAACGGAAGAGGAAATAGACCATGTTTATGACTATTATATTCTGTATATAAAACATTAATACTGTATGTAAAATTATTGCATTGTAAACACTCACCTATGCAGTCTGGTCCAAAATGGCCATCCACACACAGCTCACATGCTACACCTGTAAATCCAATATCACACGTGCAGGTGCCATTGCCTAAATGATCCTCATCACACTTGCCATGGTTACTGCAAGGGGATCCAGGACCACCAGGACATGCTGGAGAACAGGTAAAGTGCAGAACACCTCCTTATCAGTTGGAAACTGGCAAAGGAAGTGTTGTTCTACATATTTGATAGACCAATGCATGATAATCTAGAAATGTATTGCAAGCATAGCAATATTTTGGACCGGAATATGGGGATACAGTCTAAACTGTACAGCGAGATATGGTTTGGAATGTAATAAAAAAAAACTAACTGTTAATATTAAATTATTCGTCTGTGTATTCAATACACACAGAAAATGTGCATAGTGTGCACAGTAAACATACTGTATATACTGCAGAGATAGTACAGATACTATGCTATTCCAAACAAAGCCACTGCTTACCAAGACAATCCCTGCCATAGTACCCTGCACAGCACTTGGGCTTCCATATGACCATGGCACATATCGATTGGCAACCGGTGTTCTTAGCGACCAATAGATGAGGCAGGTCACACTTTTGTTTGGCCTAGTTTGAAAATACAATTGAGCTGGTTTGAAATTCTGTTGGGTATGTGCAAAGAATGTTTGATTTTCTTTTCAAACTTAACAGCATCTCAAGGCATCTTAAAAGATCAGACAAGTAAGAAAGTGACATAAATAGAGACAGACATAAAGATATATGGTGAAGTTAAATAGCAAGATTTACTAAAGGCCATAAAATAATGTTGCTCTCCAAAGGGCTTATTAGCTTCAAAGAAAAATGAAAATTACCTTTGGTTTGCTTCCAGGCGGGCAATCAGATAAAGTGCGACCACACTGCCTGCAAGACAACTATTTAAACAAAACACGAAAATTTAGCCATTCACTTGAGACTAAAATTTACACAAAGAAAAAAAGTAGATTTTTTTTAAACTGATCACTTAATCTTTGATAAAATTTACATGCTACATAATCTACAAGATATACAATGTACTACAGAGTGCAATTCTGCATTGTAACCAGTCACGTTACTTGGAACAATGTTATGACTCACTGTGATATCAATGGTGTCCTGATAGTCGCAACGCCCACCAAGGCTCGGAGGACTCAGCAGACAGTTAATACCATAAATCATGCCTCCATTGAAATCAATGTTTCTCTTTACAATCTGGCAGCTTTTATCATTCACATAAAGCTCTCCCTGATGGATAAACATGCATGGATGATACATCTTGATAATCACACATTTCTATTTTCAATAGTCTAAGAATGAAACAAAATCTTTATTAAAAAAAATTTAATAATATTACGATATTTTATTTATAATTTTAAAAAAAAAATCCTTTTCCATGGTCTAAGGACATTTTTAAAATAAAGAAAAACAAAATAATTAAATAAAAATAAAATATATATTTTTTAAATATAAATTAAGATATCTTAAAATATTTAAACATATTTTTCCTTTGATAATACTCACTATTTGCTCTTCCCCCATGCAGGCTACTGACAGATCTGAGCCTTGTAGAGTTTTTAAAGAGCTGACGTGGATGAGCTCCGCAGCCATGATCTAATAAACACACACAACACATTTCAGCACATTTAAATTATGCATTGGGAAGTCAACACTAAATTTCCAACTTGTTATAACTGTCTAATTATAAAATGCATTAGGTCTCATGAATGCATATATCAGGGGTCTTCAACCCTTTTCTGGCCAGGGAGCCTTTGGTGCATTGAGAGAGCCGGCACCCCCCGTTACTTGTTGTATGATATTGATTGTTGCATTTTAAGCCTGACCTATAATAACATGCATATAGTACCATATGAATGTATTTATACACTTTGTTATTATGCTTGCATTGCACAGCCATTTAAATAATAATTAATGATGTGGAGTTATATACTTGTACTTTTCAATGTGGGAAAGACAATAAAAAATTTAGCTGAACTTTTTTTTGTTGTTGTTGAAGTTAACTTATATTATATTTTTGTTAAAAGCTAGAGATCAACCGATATTGTTTTTTAATGACCGATAAGATACTGATCTTTTTGTGTGTGTTTCACTGTTCGATAACCGATATGCATAACCAATTTTTATGTTTTTATGATTTTTAAGTTTGTAGGCACAATATCAACTTAATTATTTCTCACTAACCTCTGAAGCTTTACAAAACTACTGATAATATTGTGCACAAAATTATATTGTGTCTACAAAGAATTAACTAGTTTTATTTGCAATACTTGTGAAAAGCCCCTCACTTACAATTATCAGTCAAACCGATTACTGGTCTCTCTCTCTCTATTAAATGCATATTTTTATTTTTTACGAAAATTTGTCTGGGATTAAAGCAATGATTGTCAGATTGTTCCTGCAGTAACTCAACTGTCAAATGCCTTTGTGGAAATTAAACTAAATTAGGCGATAAAACACACTGGATAGATACCGACCTTTGTGTCACGCAGGATGTGGTATTTAATGTACTCAGTCAGCTGCTCACGGTTATGTGGAGCATATAGGAAGTTTTTCTGTTCCTGGGCCAAAGCATCCATTGCACTGTCCGTGGGCAGGAACAGGGTGACGGGCTGGTGGATGGGGTCCATCACCAACTTCAACATATCTGTGATCTTTAAAAGAACAAACAACTTTGGTGGTCTTGCGTCCAAACATCACTTTCTTAATCAGTATTTTTTGTCTTGGTTTCCAGTAAAAAAAAAAAAAAAAAAAATAAATAAATAAATAAATAAATATATATATATATATATATATATATATATATATATATATATATATATATATATATATATATATATATATAAACAAATAAATGATTTGTTTTCAGCAAATATTTCTTAAAATTAAGTTTATATTTCTGACCTCATTGGCAAATTGCTTTTTCTTGTTTTAAGCATAATCTAACATCATTTTGTGAGGTTTGCACAAGATAAAACAATTTGCCAACGGGGAAAGAAAAAGAAATCAAAATTCAAGATAGAAATTTGCAATAAAATTCAAGATATTTCTCTCAAAACAAGTCTTATTTTTTTAACTTTGGTGGCTTTCAGGACAATGTTGTCATAAAGTAAATAAATAAGCTTCTTAGAAAAATGGAAATGGAGAGAAAACCATGCATACCTCCAGCATTTTGTACAATGTCTTGAAGCCATGGACATTAATCACATCTGAGAGGTTTCGCTTTCAAGAAAAAAGAAATGATTTGAACAATTCAATCAAATGCTATATTTACACCACAGATGAATGTGGCCCAAATACATTTTTTTATCTGATACGTAATCTGATATTTTCCAATTTGACTTCAGTGTGAACAATCAGGTGGAAATTTGTGTGATTTTCACATCAATCTAAGGTGACATTCATCATAATTGTAAGGTTGATTACCCATGGTGTAAATCATAAAATCATTTATGAATAGCTCTATATGAAGTGTAACATAGAAAGGTGCCAAGGCATATTTACTGGAAAATATAGAATAACGCACATTAGGTCTCTAATTAGGTGATATTTGCTTTAAAGCTGTTTGTGCAGAAAACTGGACCAGATTTGAGAATGTTTCCGGCAGAATGTTGGAAAATTGGGCACTTTGGCTGGTGGTGTGAACAAGATTCTTCCTTTTTTATACTGACATTCAGAGTTATCTTGTGAGGACTTACAGGGGTGGTGTCTTTTTCCCTGAATTTCTGGTTCTGAAGACTGGGAGGGATTAGGACAGTGTCAATCTCATGGAAAATTCCATTGCTACTTTCCAGATCGCTGAACACCACTTTGGCTTTGTTATTGATGTATATAGTATCCTGGAAAGAAATTATGTTTAATTGTGAATTATCCTTTGGAGTCATAATCATACGGAGTTATTTTTTTTTATATTTATAAGGTATACTGTACCTCAGAGTATGTAATGCTGAGGACTTCACCGGTAAGTGAGGTGAGGTTACGAGGTTGCATAAGGTCTTCCGGGAGGAGAGTACGGCAGGCCACTATGTGGTACCTCAGGATTTTGGCCTTGATGTTTTGATTACCACCCTGCTTTACCATATCCTTTGCCTAAAAAACAGGACACATCAGTGTCAATAAAGACACCCGCTATCACATCTTAAGATCCTCCTGTGTATGAAACTCATTGAAAGGTATATGAGAGTTGAATTTGGGTGAATCGCAAGAAATCTGTCAAAAACATGTCATTTCACCCCAAAATCAAAAGAAAAAATACGATTTATTATTATTATTATTATTATTATAAATAAATAAGAAAAATCTCCCCAAATTCTCATTACTTTAATGCATCCAGATGTTATACCTATGTGTTTATTTATAAGTCTAATTTTTCTTAAAAATGATTCCCATTATATTCTGTACTGTAATACAATGATTTTTTAAATTGAAATCAACATAAATTAAAGGTAGAACAAATGCTACAAATACTACAAGTACAAATACTTAAAAGATGTATAAATACTTACATAATATAATATATTTGCATTACTGTAATGAGAATTTGGGGGCCAAAATTGTGCTTAAATGTCACAAACATAATGTTACAACGCAACAATTCTTAATGGCCTTAAAAACAGGCTTCTTTGTTTAAATGTAAAATATAATTTCTTGAAACATTAGAAAGAAACATTATAATCAAAGGTCAAAGGAATTGCACCCCCCCCCCCCCCAAAAAAAAAAAAAAAAAAAAAAAAAATAGTAGCATTTGAACAGCAATTGGAATTGTGAACCAAAAAAAATCTTAAATTGCTCAATATTCTTTTACATTAAAATAATTGACTATATGAAACTAATGAAGTAAACATTAACCACTTTTATACACAAAACCTGTTAAATTGCAATAGAATGGCTGGATTTCCATTTCCAGTAAATATCTGTCTTTTACCATTATTGCTACCATTCACACATCAGCACCAAAACTCTGTAAGGTCAATGCTCCGCTTAGATGCAAAGCTGCTCCTTCACAATGTAGATAATCACAATTTTCGACTCCCGCATCACAGGCTTGCAACTAAACACGTGGGGTAATTGCATCAGCTCCTTCAGAACTTTGTGATTAGCTAAAACTCTTCAACAGCAGACTTCCTACGTCAGAGCATCGAAACCTCATATGAGCTCAAACCATTAATCTTACTTTGTTCACACATAGCATCAATATGAAACTTTTCCAGCAAAGCTACAACTTCTTATGACGACAAAAGGAAAATTTAAGGCTGTATGTGTGAAAGCGCCTACAGTATAGTTTCATTTTGTTCACACATATGTTATGATGCTCAGCAATAAAGACAGGCATACCTCCAATTTTTTATAGGCATCTGCATTAGGTGCGAAGACAGTGAAGGGGCCACGACCTCTAAGTTCATTTACATCTGCAAACTGTGAACAAATCCATATTTAGATTATTATCTCTCAGAATGTAACAAATAAACATATTACATTTGTGTAAAAATGAAAATTATGTCATCATGTTCTCACCCTTATGCTGTTCCAAATCAGTATGACTTTCTTTTTTTTTCTGTGGAACACAAAGGCGATGTTAGGCAGAATGTTAGCCTCAGTCACCATTCAATTTCATTGTATGGAAAAGATGCAATGAAAGTGAATGGTGACTGAGACTTTCTCTCCCTAAAATTCTCTTTTGTGTTCCACAGAAGAAGAAAAACAATGCATATGGGTTTGAACAACAGCAGGGTGAATACATGATGACCGCATTGTGAATTTTGATTTTTGGGTTAACTATCCGTTTAAGAAGCATACCATCAGTCCAAGATAAAAATCCCTCAACTTTCTGTATAAAAACTCCTGTGGGGGGGGGGAAACATTACAGTTACATTCACAAGACATATGTTAAGTTTGTGGTTATTCATGCAGATTTTGCTTTAGATCTCACTTTCTGCAAGGTGCCTTTGCAAGTCTCCCCATCTCCAATAAAGCCCTCCGGACAAGTGCAGTTCCTCTCCAGTGGTCCAGTCATGGTACACCTGGCATGCCTGTCACATCCTCCATTTTTCTGTCAGAAAATTAGTAATGAGAAAGAAATATCTCACAGAATAATTAATGCTATTCATTCTAGCCTGTGAATTGAGTGCAGCAGAAATGTTTGAAATAACCGTGGTATAATATAACTAATGTATTGTAATGCAGCAGTTCTTAACTGGTGGGTTGCAAATACAGACCAAAAATGGGGTCTGTTCTGACAGGGTTGGGGACAGCAGGGAAAAAAAAAACAATCCTAAATGCAAATAATAACATGTAACGAACCAAATAATTGTGTACAGTTAGGAAAGAAAAATAAATGTTGTTAGTGTCAAAGGCCGTGCGTCCAAACAACCTCTCAAATGTATCTCTCATTTGATAGAAGCTTTCCAAATTGGGCAGATACCATCATAGAACAGTTGCATTGCAGGATAAACATGGTTTGTGCAGACCACAACATGAAACTCTCGAAATTCACCAGACATTTAGAAACAAAAAAAACTGTTTTTTTTTTAAACCAGAACATTTTTTTGTATTGTACAATAAACAATTTCGATATTACATGCACTTGATTACCATTGCAAATCTGGGTCCACAAGCAAAACCATTTAAGAATCACTTATAAATTCAGTGTGATACTCTTAAAAATGTTGGTGCTTAAAGTTTTACCAATATCATTCAAAGAGGAAAACGTACCTCGAGACACATATCAATGGCTTCACACTGACTTCCATTTCCTGAAAAGCCTTTTTTGCAAATACACACTGTCTGAAAGCAGAGAGACATTCAGTGTAAATTTATCTGACACCAGACACTTTATTAAAAGAATATTAATTCATTATTAAAACTCCTTATAAAGGTGAATCTGTCAAGAACATGTCCCGGTGATATTTCTCAAAAGAAAGAAATTAAATGCAAAGAAATGCAATGAAAGTGAAAAGGAAATTTTTATTATTATTATTATTTATTTATTTATTTTGCACTGTAATATTATCTTCATGACCAGTCTCATAATTGTAATGCAGTCCCCTATCACTATAATGGAAAAAAATAATGATGATATGATATGATATATGATATGATATGATATGATATTATTAAATATATATATTTTTGACATTTGACCTGGACATTTTTTCATGAGATTCACCCAAAAACTAATTTATATAAAAGTAAAAAAAACAAAAAAACAAAACATGCTGTTTGATTTAATGAATATTTGATTTATTTGTTGACTGCCAGTTTGGCTGCATTTATATTTGACTCTTACCTTATTAGGACCTGTATGTATGCAGACAGCATCTGCGTGGCATCCCCCTTTATTACCATCCAGACATGGGTTGATAGCTTTAAAGACACACACACTCTCATAAACACATTGCAAAGACAATTATTTTACATTTACCTTCCGTTTGGAAAAGGCTTTTATCCAAAGTATCTAACAGTGCTTTTATACTATACATTTGATCAATATGTGTGTTCCCCTGGGAATCAAACCCATAACATTGGCATTGCTAGTGCCATGCTCTACCAGTTGTGCTACAGGAACAAATTCTGCCCCAAAGGTCATGCTCTCTTACCAACTCTACACTATAATGTGATTATGAGAACATAAGTGAATATTAGAAAAACAGACAGACTTACAAATGCATACTTGTCCATCGCCTCCATAACCCGTTTTGCACGCACATATTCTGCGTCCTGGGAGAGTTCGCTTACACACCGCATGGACAGAGCAGCCACCGTTATTCTCTGCACATGCGTCTACAGCTTGGGATACACAGCATGAAAGATATCAAACCACCATTCATAATGATTTGCTGCAAGCGTTTTCAAGTTGTTTTGATGGTTTGCTGAGATGCTCATTACCTGTGCAATATGTGCCGTTACCCTGAAATCCCGCTGCACAACTACAGTAATATGTATTGTCCACTACGTTCACAAGGCAACTGCAACACACACAAAGAGCTCCAATAAAACACAACATACTTTTATCATAAATATATTTAAGGCTACAGAACTATAGCTCCGGGATTACATTGGTGACATGTGTTTTTATGGAAAGTATTGTGGCGGCACCTTTTTACAGTGATATACCATGGTACTGAATGATTAACATGTCCCATGATACTACAAAGTTATTCAAAGAATACCATGTCACATTTTGGTTGTGAGTATTTCAAAATGAAACTTACTTTGCACTGCTGTGGCACTTTCCTCCACACATGTCTGATGTAATAGCTGAAAACAGTCAACATTATTCCTTCATTTTTATTTGCAGTTCCAATTTATTGTTGTAAATATATCACAAAATATCAAACCAAGTGGCATCTGCAAACAATGATGCTAGACGCTAAGCTCAATTGACAGTATTTGTGGCATAATTTTCATTACCAGAATTTTTTTTTCAACTCGTCCCTCCTTTTCTTTAAAAAAAGCAAAAATTGGGGTAATATTGACACACTTACTATAGAAGTGAATGGGGCCACGTTATGGATGGTTTAAAGGCAGAATTGTGAAGTTAATAATTTTATAAAGGCACTCACATTAATTCTTCTGTTAAAACTTGTGTATTATTTGAGTTGAAAAGTTGCACACAAATTTTGTCACACTTAATTCACAATGACACGCATATTGTTTATGTCTTGTGGTGATACTTTTGAAACGGTGAGTATTTTAGCATTTACGGATTGGCCCCATTCACTTTCATTGTAAGTGCCTCACTGTAACCTCGATTCTTGCTTTTTTTTTTTAGAGAAACGGAGGAACAGGTAGAGATTAATATTTGTGGTAATCAACATTATGCCACATTTGCTTTTAATTAGGCTTAACCAGAATATTCCTTTAACCAATGTCAAAGGTCATTCTAGTGGATGTACTATATAAAGTCAGTTCCATTCAAGTTAACAAAGGTGTCCTAGCAGAGTAACCACAGGTGTAGTTCATCACATTAACTATGGACACATTCCACTATGATTGAGAGAAAGTGTCCTAATATTGTTATATATATATATATATATATACATACACAGTACATACAGTATATATGTAACCGGTATCGGGATTCAAACCAGCATCTCTGGCAGGCGTACTAACAAGGAGGCTAAAGGCTACAGCATCTAGTGCGCCTCTTGAGGCCAGGGGAGTGAGGTTTACATACTGCACAGCTACCTACCAGATGGCTCCCTTTACACTCACCCCCCCTAAACCTCACTCCCATCTGGGTCACGGCAACACTGTAACCGGTCCGAGTAGGATTCAAACAGGGGTCTCAGTGTGGGAGGTGGGCGCGCTAACAAGGAGGCTAAAGGCTACAGCATCTAGCGTCAGTTGCTAGTGCGCCTCTTGAGGTCAGGGGACTGAGGTTTACATACTGCACAGCTACCTACCAGCTGGTTCCCGTTATGTATATAAATTGTATAATTTTTATTTAACTTATAAAATATATATATATATTTTCGTCAAATGCTTTGCTTAAAAAATGTGTGCTTCTGCTACATTTCTTTAAAAAAAAAAAAAAAAAGCCATTTGGTTTAATATGTTGTTACATCATGCACTAACATCTGTACATTTTTAAGTATGGCTTAAGTGTTTCAAATACTTTTTGGGGGCCGCTGTATGTATATTTCTGTGTTCAACAGGTGATTATCTTACCAATGTTGCAGTTTATTCCTCTCCAGCCCAGATCACACTCACAGCTGCCATCTCCATCCACACCGTCTTTACAGCGTCCGTTGACACACTTACACTCTAAGCAGAGAGAAAGTATTAAGTGCAAATGCAACATTTGAAAGAGCAAACAAATGACATGATGTTGTTCTCAGAGATGTATACAGTATGTGAAAGTATAATGTCTTGAAAGTTCGGTACCTTGGTCACAGTGAGTTCCATACTTGCCAGCTTGGCAATTCTCACAGGCAGTGCCATTAAAACCCTGGTTGCATTTACACACCCCTGTGCCATTGATCCCATCTCGACAGACACCGTAACCAAAACAGGGTTTACCCTCTGGCCCTGGGCACCTCTCACAGTTAATGCCATAATATCCTGCACAACACTTTCTTTTCTGCAAAGACAGAGAGAATATCACATGAAATTAAGTACACTGCAACCCAATTTTGTAACATTGTGCTAAAGTTTTATTTACCACAAAAAGAGGGTGTTGCATGTTCGTCTCAGTCACCATTCACTTTAATTAAATTTGTCCCATACCATTAAACAGAATGGAGACTGAGAGTGTCATTCCACCTAACATCCCCTTTTGTGTTCCACAGAAGAAAGAAAATCCTAAGCATTTGGAATATGACAGCATAATTCACATACAATGGTGACTTCCTCACAAGCGACTTTACATCCAATAGTCAGCAATGTCTCGCCAAGATATACTCGACTGTATATGCATCTTTTCTTTGGATTCATCTAAAAGAATAAACAATGAATAAAATACATTATGTAATTTCTTTAAGATATAAAGTATTCAGATGAGAGCAATATCTATGGTAATTAACTAAGAATAAATATACAGCAATTCACCTGTTTTCTTGTTCCTGATGGACAAGAGTTCTCAGTTGGGTGGAAACAGTCCACACAGCGTCCCTACAGACAAAAATTGACATACACTATATTGCCAAAAGTATTCGCTCATCTGCCTTTAGACGCATATGAACTTAAGTGACATCCCATTCTTAATCCATAGGGTTTAATATGACATCGGCCCACCCTTTGCAGCTATAACAGCTTCAACTCTTCTGGGAAGGCTTTCCACAAGGTTTAGGAGTGTGTTTATGGGAATTTCTGACCATTCTTCCAGAAGCGCATTTGTGAGGTCAGACACTGATGTTGGACGAGAAGGCCTGGCTCGCAGTCTTCACTCTAATTCATCCCAAAGGTGCTCTATCGGGTTGAGGTCAGGACTCTGTGCAGGCCAGTCAAGTTCTTCTACACCAAACTCGCTCATCCATGTCTTTATGGACCTTGCTTTGTGCACTGGTGCGCAGTCATGTTGGAACAGGAAGGGGCCATCCCCAAACTGTTCCCACAAAGTTGGGAGCATGGAATTGTCCAAAATCTCTTGGTATGCTGAAGCATTCAGAGTTCCTTTCACTGGAACTAAGGGGCCAAGCCCAGCTCCTGAAAAACAACCCCACACCATAATCCCCCCTCCACCAAACTTCACAGTTGGCACAATGCAGTCAGACAAGTACCGTTCTCCTTGCATCCGCCAAACCCAGACTCGTCCAACAGATTGCCAGATGGAGAAGCATGATTCGTCACTCCAGAGAACGCGTCTCCACTGCTCTAGAGTCCAGTGGCGGTGTGCTTTACACCACTGCATCCGACGCTTTGCATTGCACTTGGTGATGTATGGCTTGGATGCAGCTGCTCGGCCATGGAAACCCATTCCATGAAGCTCTCTACGCACTGTTCTTGAGCTAATCTGAAGGCCACATGAACTTTGGTGGTCTGTAGCGATTGACTCTGCAGAAAGTTGGCGACCTCTGCGCACTATGCGCCTCAGCATCCGCTGACCCCGCTCTGTCATTTTACATGGCCTACCACTTCGTGGCTGAGTTGCTGTCATTCCCAATCACTTCCACTTTGTTATAATACCACTGACAGTTGACTGTGGAATATTTAGTAGCGAGGAAATTTCACGACTGGACTTGTTGCACAGGTGGCATCCTATCACAGTACCACGCTGGAATTCACTGAGCTCCTGAGAGCGGCCCATTCCTTCACAAATGTTTGTAGAAGCAGTCTGCATGCCTAGGTGCTTCATTTTATACACCTGTGGCCATGGAAGTGATTGGAACACCTGAATTCAATTATTTGGATGGGTGAGCGAATACTTTTGGCAATATAGTGTATTTAGAACTATTTACAGTATATCAAATCAAATCAAATTACTTTTATTGTCACACAACCATATACACAAGTGCAATAGTGTGTGAAATTCATGGGTGCAGTTCCGAGCAACATAGCAGTCGTGAAAGTGATGAGACATATACCAATTTACAATAAACTTCAGATTTACACAACACATATACTGGGGGAAGTGGGTTTGCAATAATGAACTACGAGAACTACCATGAGAAGCCCAATCAAGTGAGGTAGTAAAGTCTATTTTATTCTATTATTTTATCACTGTAGACCAGCATGAATTTCCATGCAGTTCCAAGCTGGTATATGCTAATCAGGGCTGATCTGGTGCTGTTGAAGCTGGTTAACCAGCATGGACTTTCTTGGTCTCATGTATTAGTGAAGCTGGTAGACCAAGGAATTCTTGCTGACTGAGTTAGTTACAAAGCTTAATGGAAACACCAGCATCCAAATACTGGTGACTGGCTATACTGGCGTTGCTGGACTTTTCTGCAGGGAGGTTAAAAAGATTTTGAGACTGTCATATTGTACCCAAAATATGTTGGTGGAGACTCTATCACAGCGGTTGCTGGGGATAGTCAGAACAGCAGACACAGTGTGGATCACCCCTTTACTGGTCTCTATGTCTGTCGTGTTCACCTCAGCCTCATTTACAAACAACTATGAGAGACAGAGAGACAGAATAATTTTTGACTGGACACCATACTATGATTTAGCAAAAATTTAGCATTGTTGATCAAATTTATATAGATTAGAATTACTTAAGGAATATTCAGGGTTCAATACAAGTTAAGCTCAATCAACAGCGTTTGTGGCATAATGTTTTAAAAAAAAAATTATTTAGACATGTCCCTCAATTTCTTAAAAAAATAAAAAAGCAAAATTCTGGGTTACAGTGAGGCACTTACAATGAAAGTGAATGGCGCCAATTCGTAAACACTAAAATACTCACGGTTCAAAAGTATAGCCACAATATGTAAACAATATGTGTGCTCATTTTAATTTTAGTGTGTTAAAATCACTTACTAACCTGTTCTGAGTAAAGTTATATCCAGTTTTACAACTTCGTTGCCATAACAACTCATTTCTGTAAACCCTAAAACCCTAAAGCAACCGTAAAAACGAGCTTTAAACAACATTACAGCTCAAATAATACCCAAGTTTTACAGAAGAATTAATGTAAATGCTTTTATAAAATGATTAACTTCACATTTATGCCTTCAAATTCTACAAAAATTGGCTCCATTCACTTCCATTGTAAGTGTCTCACTGTAACCTCGATGATTGCTTTTTGATTAAAGAAAAGGAGGGACAAGTTGGAATAATTTTTGTGGCAATCAACATTATGGCACAAATGCTGTCGACTGAGCTTAACTTGTATTGACCTCGGAATTTTCCTTTAACATTGACTTACCTTGTTATCTCGGCGGAAAATTCCCAGTTGGTAAGAGAAGCCAAACATAGTATCTTTATAAAGTCCATCCACTAAGTCTCCATCTTTTAGAGCCTCATTCAAAATAATGTGATACTGGGTCACATTCAAATCCTGGAATCAAACACATACAAACACACATACAAAAATGATGGAGAATGTCACATACATATGTAAGATTATGCGTTTAAGTGTAGTAGAGTTAGTATTTGTGTGTTTGCATAGTACCAGTGAGTCTTTGCCCATTCTTTTGAGGTATTCTTGGACTGCACTGTCTGTTGGGGCGAACACAGTAAAACCAGAGGACTCCTCCATTTCATCAGTCAGGTTGTGTTTCTGGACAGGCAAGAAATAACCACAATTCAAAAACATAATTCCCCAAAAGTCTGCTCAAAAATCTGAGAGGGCACATTTGAATGGTGCTTCTGCTTCAGAAAATGGTTATTTTTTTCCTTCTGTGGTGTGGTTGGCCTACAAGACGTGAACAAAAAAGTTATTTTAAGGCACGAAAGTTCACTCGCCGGCCATCTTAGTTTTTTTATGTAGGCAATTGGAATACAAGTACAGCTCTTGTCTACTTAAATGGGGAAAGACAGAAATCCAAAACTGTTTGTCAAGTTGTCATATATTTTAAATCAAAAATAAAATCTGACCACAATGGTAACATAAATTTAGCTTATTTCACTTTTTAGCTTTTGCATGCACATTCTAGAGTAAATAAACAGGCAATGCCCCTGTCAAAAAGACAATTGGCTCTTTTAACTGTAAGGTGAGACAATTTTTAAAGCCATCATATTCATTCCCATTAATTTTCCTATGAGTGGTTCATCTTCTTCTCTTTAAACCATCTTTCACATGCCACTCACCATTAGAGAGCTGCGGAAGAGAGAGAGGTCTGACCTCAGACTGAGCACCTCCAGTAAACCCTCACTCATCTGTCGCTCAGCGATCAGCACCTGGGAGAAAACAACGGTGGCGTAGTTCTTATTGTCTATTAAAGTCTTACTGTTTTACTGGCTTCAGGTTTTATGATAACTAAATTGTGAAGTATTCTGTAATCATACTGTGTCAATTAGATGGATAACTCCATTCTTTGCGGCCATATCTCCATATATCACTTTTCCTCCTGCGACAATGGTTGTCTGAATAGAGAGAGATACACAAGAGAAATGATAAAGAAAATCCCTTAATCTTTCAATGCAAGATCAAATTTTGTGAGAAATGCACAGTAATTGCACTGCAACTAATATAAGATGTTTGACTCAGTGTTCTCACATCATTGGTAGTGTAAACAGGAAGTGTCCTTTTTAAAAGGGAAACCAGTCGTGGGGAAGGGGAGGTACGAAGATCATCCAGACCAAAAATCCCAGAAACAATGTGACTTCTGCAAGAAAAAAAAACAACATACAACTAGTTGTATTATGACACAGTAAAAGAGCACAAAAAGAATTCATCATTACCAAAGTATTTCAATATGATGGAATCTAAAGGCTTTTTGTTACATAGATGAAAATGTACATCTAAACTCTGTGATGATGTTCTTACTTGATAAGACTCGGAAGGTTACTGCGGGACACCCAAAAGTCTTTGTCCTCTTTACTAATTTTTTCTATTGCTTGAACAGATGGCACAAAAAGTGTGAAATTTTCTGCCTCTGACAGCAACTGAGAAAGATCCGCTACCTATAGAATATTCCAGAACAGAACAGAAAGTATGCATTATAGTACAGTGCATACAATTAGCCTAGAACATTCAAATGACTAAAATTATGAAAAGAAGTGCTTGTGTTAGATTTCATTTGGTAATTCGAGCCTGAACATGGGTTTCTCCACAATTCAAAACTATAAAATATGATCAAAGCTCCATATTTTTTATTTTTTTAAAACAAAGACATATTTAAGACAAAGTTTAACAATAAACTCACTGATTAACTTCTCTTCATGTTTTACAGTATTTTAATTGGGTTAATTGTAGGGCTGCGCAATCATTCAATCGCAATAAAATCACAATATTATCATGCGCAATTTCTATCTCGTAGCAAACTGCCATTTTATTTTATTGTATATTTTTTACACAGAATTCTGTGGTTTATTTCGCCATTTTGATCGGTGCACATCTGTTTCACACTAACGAGACCTTGCCAATCAGAATGCAATGGATAAAAAGTACCAGTGAGAGAACAGAAAAGAAATCGGGAATGTGAATAAAGAAAAACAAAAAGGCACAAAGTCATAACCAATGCTGTCATTTATGCAAAGACAATTTTTTTTGTCCAGAAATGTGTTTTGAACATTAAATTGCATTTTTTGAATGTAAGGAAAAACATCTGCCAAAATCACAATTATAATCGAAATCCCAACATCTGTCAAGCAAAAATTGCTATAGTATTGTTTTGTGCATATTGCACAGCCTTAGTTTATTGTACAACACTTTGTTTTTTTTAAATGTGCTTTATAAATAAATGTGACCGACTGACTGTAGTGTAACTTACAGTAACCCATTTGCTGAATTCTAGAAGGTCAGGATTTGCTGCCACCTCCTTTAAAAACAGATTGGAACGAATCTTAGAATACTTAGTTCATCAATTACTGTACGTGCAATTAGTAATACAACACTAAAACTGCCATACAGTAGATTAGATAAGTGGGGCTATAATGAAAATATCACATACCTGTGCTAGAGTTCCATAACAGATTTTTCCGTCACCAGCATAGCCGTCCTCACACACACACTGCCATCCACCTGGCATCAGGTACTGGCAGGTGGCCTACAGGGAAAAAGAAAGGATTCAGCTGATTCAGTATACATAAATACATTTCTCTATGATTGAACTTTGTATAAACACTCACCAGGTAATGACATCCACCCTTTTGTTCTACACACTGATTGATCGGTTCACACTCCCTCCCACTGCCATGGTAACCACTTTTGCAGGCACAGTCACTCTAGGGAAAATCGAGCATCAAAAAATGCTATACAAGGATGGATGGATGGATAGATGGAGTTTCAGAGAGCAGAATGGCCTCTCTTACCTGTCCTGGCCCTACATAGATACAGGAGGCATTGGGGTGACACCCTCCTCTGGATGGATCCAGACAGTTATTGATGGCCTGACACTCATCCCCATCTTCTCTCCATCCACTAAGACACTGGCATGTGTGTGTGCCCGGACCTGTCTTTATGCATTTGGCCTGAGGACAGAATATAAAGAACATAACATGCTATAACATGCAGCACAAATTACACACATACAGATGCATTTAACTTACATTGACACTGCAGCCTCCACGATGTGGTAAAGCACAAGGATCACTCTCCATGCACATGTATCCATCCCCTTGGAAACCAGGCTTACAAACACACCTATATCAAAACAATGCTTAATCGACAAGAACAAGCCATATACCACTGACCACCGAGTTAAATACAGTAATTAAATAATGCTAATACAATAACTATCTCTCTATCTATCTATCTCTGTCTCTGTTAAACAGAGAAGAACGCGGGGGATACTCACATGAAATCTCCCTTACTGAACACACAGTCCGCATGGGCGTGGCAGGGCTGGTTGGGTCCGCACTCTTGAGTTTGCTGTTCACAGAACTCTCCAGTATAACCTTCTTTACAGGAGCTCTGCTTACATTTACCACCGGACTCTGGACGATTGTCACACACACCATGTAAGCATCCACAGGCTGGTGTCATGGAAGAATGCCAAGAAAATATAATTACTATTACTCACCTGGTCAAAAACAATCCATTCGCTATTATGATTTTGCAAAGTTTTGATAGGTAGTGAAATTAAAAAGTACTTTTGTCACAGGACGGGCCATATTTGTTAGGATTGGCGCAGTACTGGCAGCGTGATCCTTTGAAATTGGGGTCACACTGACAGGTGCCATTTCCATCTATACCCTCAGAACACTGCAACAAAGAAAAGACAAGATCAAGACTACATAACAAGTTGGTAAACCATGGAGAGGGAAAATGTTGGGCAACATTTACACATTCAGTGTTTAGGATAAAAAAATAACTATTTACTAATAGGTGTGGCTCTTGAATTATCCTGTTCACACAACAACTAAAATACTGAACTCACTCTGAAAGTGCAGGTGTGAGTCCTGAATATTTAAGGGAGTTACTCTCATTTATAACCGAACTGTGTGTATACAAGAGTCAAAAATGAACTTTTCCATAAAGGGGCCCCATGGATTTGATTTTCAGTGGCATTTTTGTTATGTTTACGAGAAGTTTTGCATGTTTTTAAAACATATTAAAATTATACTGTCATTTTTTTTATTCAGATACTTCAGTTTAATCAATTCATTAGCATAGGTTTCCAATCTGAATAATTAGACTGAGAATATATTCCCTCCTACCCAAAAAATTAAATCTTTTAAGTGATAATGTTTCTAACTAGGCGTAGACTAGAATATTAAGAACTACTGTATATCAAATGTCATAAATACTAGCACCCCTACATTTTGATTGTCAGAGACATTTGTTACCCCTTTGGGGGCATTTTTTATTTATTTCTTATTTATTTTTTACCCTGGTGTGAACACCGCTATATTTAGCACTCTAAAACAGGACGGAAAATTGCATTCTGCTGCTTTTGGTTTACCTTGCCATGAGAGGAGCAGGGGGCAGTAAAACCACCCGGGCATGGGGAACAGTCTGGTCCGAAGAAACCTTTACAGCAGCGAGGGGTCTAATTGAGACAGATAATGGTACAGACTTTATTTATTTAGCTTTGACCACGCCAGACTGATCAGCAAAACTGGATGCAGTTGCAAATATAATAAAGTACATTTCATATGCTCTGTCTTGGCTGAAATCTAAAAACAAACACAACTCAACTTATATTACAACTAAAACTCTAGTGAAACAGATACTCACAGTTTTTGTCTCATTGCAGAAGAGAGCACAGCCAAGTGTCGGTATAGTCAAGCCTAAAGTTGTTTTCTTGAACACACAGCCTCTTGAGAATATATTCTGAGTATGAGGACGCCATAGGAGGGCGACAAAAACAAAACAGGCACAAATCAGTTTTGCCAGTGCCATATACAAGTTCGAAACACCAACCTAAAACAAACCTCTGTGATTAGTTTGACTCACATAAAGGAAGCATATGTAACAAAAATCTGCTCTTTTTTTTAATTAAACATAAATTTGACAGGTTTGTCTTTATTTTTCAACTAACAACACAGATAAAAAGCTAGACACATTTAGCCTGATCTTACCAGAGATTCACCAGTTGGACAGGTAGACCTGGAGGCCAGTGTGCAGCTAACACATGGACCCTGTGACAAAGAAACAATCATCTTATGTCACTTCAGTTACAATCACTTGTTGCATATTATGTTTCTGCAAAAGAGCAAACAGCTATACGCAAAAGTGAAGCGTGTTTTCAGCGCCACAAGAGGCACTAAACAGATTTCTAGAAAAAGTATGACTGTTGACAGGTTTCCAAAACATTCCTACCGCCCCTTCTGCCTCTTTTTTTTGTTTTTTTTTTTTGACAAGAATTCCCACACCAAACTCACTCCATTAGCTGAGTAAATGTCAAACAAATGAGAAACAAACACCACAGATCTGCAGTGTTTACAGTCTTCAGTAGGTTAACCTTCAAATGGCTTGTTTAAAGATGTCTCTGCACATTAAAATGAGACGGGATAATTTTTACATACAAAGGCTGGAGGAGACAGATAGAAACAGCTTACCTTATAAATATTGGTTTCTTTAGTGTCACACCTGTGAGGTATGATGGGCTCTATGGAAGCAGGGATCAGAAGCCCTTCAAGTGAATGGAGACGGCCATTCTTTGCCTCAACATCCAATTCCAGCACAGGTTCACCATTGACCAGGATCTGCCCCTGTATGTGTTCAGAATCCGTGGTTTCGAAGTAGGTCCATGACTTGTATTACATAATTTCATAATTGTGTTTAACATGTGTTTCCATTACGTACGGCAACCTCTTTTACTCAAACTACTACAAGCGAGAATTAACTTTGAGGCATTCAGCTCCCGTCTACTGAAATTCTAGGTTATAGCACCACTTAGCGGTTTAAGGCTGAAAATGCATTATTGCAGACAAATCGAGAAGGGTCTGTCTGTGTCCTGCAAGACTACTACAAGACACGCCAACTACAATGCCCCCTTCAAATAACCGCTGAAATGCTGAGGTCTTCCAGCAGTTGGATGTCACATACACTGTGTTTGTTGTGTTTATTTGAAGTCCCGCAGCAACCCTACAACTACACCTACCCCTAAACCTAACCATAACCCCTACACCTAACTCTTACCATAACAAATAAAACTGAACAGTCATACCCCCGTATCACTAGATGGCAAACGTTAGGAAAAACTTGATGAAAATGAAGAGGAGAAGAAACTATGCTAAGCTAATAGGCTAACCGGTTAGCTTGTGAGCAAACTGGAAAAAACAGAACAGAGAAATTTTGTCAGTTTAATAATATTATATGTGACATATTATTGAAAAAACGTATTCTTTGTCATATTTACATAGCTAAGACAATATGAATCATACAGCAGTTGTATAGGAGTTTAAAAGTTCTTTAGTCTTACTGTATCCCAGTGTGGATGTTTTGTGTTAACTTCTTTACCCAACAACCATTGCGAAAATTTAATGATATTGGAATTTTTATTTAAGAGGACAGAATCACAAAAATGTCCTAAAGATGGTTAAATTAAAGACAGTTTTGAACTAGGTGTTTGAAACCAACATATCCACCCTTACAAAAAACCTAGAGTTCTGGCAAACTTCCTGCAAACTTAACGCAAATTTGCAGAAAATTCGCCACTCATCATTTTCACATGCAAATGAGCTTTGCAGCAAACTCTTCATTGTCACCAAAGGTTTGCTGCAGGCAAACACTTGCGAGGAATCGAAAGCTCATTTTCATGTGAAAATAATGAGTGGGAAATTAGCGGCAAGTTTGCAGCAAGTTTGCCAGAACTCTAAATTTTTGTAAGGGAATAGAAACAATTATTTTTCAGTGCATGCATGCAGTGCACGTCTAAAGCATGTGGAGAAAAAAAAAAAAATTTATTTGCCACTTTCAGTTAGATATGATAAATGAAGATTACTCACAGCAGCCGTCACATTAAATGTCAGGACCTGTTCGGCCATGCTAACAGCACGAGGGTTTGACACAATGAAGCTGGCACTCAGCTGCATAAGAAATACAGATAGCCTACATAAAGAAATAACATACAGCAAATGATCAAGCAACAGATTTGAACACACACATATTCACACACAAACCTGGGCAGAGGACACTATGTGATTGCGCATGAGTTCCAGCAGTTTTGTCTTACCCTAAAATGGGAGAAATCAAAAGGAAATTAGATTTTGAAAGAAAATAAAAAGAGAATGTAAAATGACAAAAACTAATTATTAACTAAATTATTATATTTGCAATATAATAAATTATTATATGTCCTTACCTCCTCAGAGGTAATGAAGTCTAGATAGCCAGGCTTCAGAAAGGAAAAGGCTATATTAGTTGGAGCAAACAGTGTGTAAGGTCCCGCTCCTTCCAAAACAGTTGCCATATTGCTTTTCTGAGAAAAATAAATATCAGTTAAAGGTCTAGAAGTACATTTGTTTAGGGTTTAATAGAGGTTTAAAGAACTTTGTTACCTCCAGCAGAGTCTTAAACTGAGAGAACTTTCCATTTTCTGAGAGAATCTGCAACAAATTTTCCTACGAAAAGACAAATGAAGTGGCCCTCATACACAAAAACACTAAAAGTTTTTTTTATAGTAACAATTTCAGAGTTATTGAGAAATGTGCACAAGAGGCATTCCAAGTGTTTTTGGTTAACTGAAATATTTTTGGTTTAGCTTGATTTAAATGTTGTTTTTTTTATTCACAAAATTGAAGTTTATTGCTTAAGTGAAAAAAAAAAAAAACATCGTCACAAACCTCATTCTCGCTTATCACAGTGGAGGGGACTGCCTCCATCAACTTATCAACCAAATGAATAATTCCATTTGAGGCCAATATGTCCGACTCCACAACCGCTGCTTTCTTACGGCTGCCATACAGACGTATTTTCACCTGCTGTGCCTTTAAAATGAAAGTTTATCAGATAGAATTGAATGAATTGTTAGTCAACACAATACACACACACAGTGAAATATAAATAGATTAACTTCTCTGAAGCTCAGTAGGAAAGACTTCGGCTGTTGTATCTTGCACATGCACATCCTCGAATACAAATGGGACAAATGCACTCAAACACACACATGTTCTGGATTTAATCACATACATCTGTCATTGATTCTGCAGACATGCCCGTCAGAGTGTAGTAGAGGATTCCCTTCTTCAAAGAGTCCATGTTCAGCTCTCCTGCAACCATGTGGAGCTTAGCAAGATAGCGAGCTTTCATCTCATTTGCCAGTATGGTTTTCACCTGGAACAGAACAGTGCTTTTAGTATGTGTTTGTACTGTAGTTGTTTGCATATGTGGGTGTGTTTTTGTTTTGTCTAACTCACAGTTGTGCCTTTAAAAGCCTTGTTCACTGGCACAAACACAGTAAACGGTCCGAGGGAGGTCAGGGGCCACGACATGACTTTATCTGAAACAGCCGTGTAAAAATACACTGACATGCTGATCCCACTCCATCTCTCACTCTCTTTCTTTTTATGTGTTCAATAATGTTATTTAAATGGCAAAATGCCTAAAAACATTCTATTAACTCTGGTACTGGTTCGCCAGCCCATCACTTACCAAATAGTGTAATGGCACTGGAGAGCTGACCCGTCCACTCCCCTCCTGGCTTTGAATTCAGGTCCTGCAACTGCTGAATTATGTTCCCAAAGCATATCTTTCCATTGCCCAGGAAACCTTCACGGCACTTACATCTGGAAAAGGATAGAAATTAGAGTAAAATTTGCCACTGTGCAAAAGTCAAAGTCATTTAAAAGAAATAGAAAGACAGCAAACAAATTATGGTCTTTAACCATAAATTGTCTCAAAGGGATAGTTCACCCAAAAATGAAAATTCTCTCATAATTTACTCACCCTCACGCCATCCCAGATGTGTATGAGTTTATTTCTTCTGCAGAACACAAACAAATATTTTTAGAAGAATATCTCATCTCTGTTGGTCCTTTCAAGTATATGGTTGTGTACGACTTTCTTTTCAAGTATATGGTGACCAGACCTTTGAAGCTCCAAAAATCACTTAAAGGCCACATACTGTAAAAGTAATCCATAAGTCTCCAGTGGTTAAATCTATATCTCTGGAATGTGGGTGAGAAACAGATCAATATTTAATTTATTTAATCAATCTCCACTTTCACTTTCACATTCAAAATGTGAAAGAATGTGAAAATGAAAGTGGAGATTTATGATTTAAAAAAAAAAATAGATCTGTTTCTCACCCACACCTATCATATCGCTTCTGAAGATATAGATTTAACCACTGGAGAAGTATGGAATACTTTTATGTGGCCTTTATGTGATTTTTGGAGCTTCAAAGGTCTGGCCACCATATACTTGCAAAGAAAGTCGTACACATCTGGGTGAGTAAATGAGAGAATTTTCATTTTTGGGTGAAATATCCCTCTAAATTAAAGAGACCTACTCTGCAGTTCCTGGTTCTACTGTGGCACAGGTGGCATATTTATGGCAGGAGTCTGGTTTGCACACATCTTTCAGACTGCAGCCATTTCCTTCAACAAACTTCTCAAATCCCTCCAAACATTCACAGTGAGCCTGTGGATGTGAACAAGATTACCACCACCCAGACATATTCGAAAACAAGATGTGTACAAATATAAGACTCAAAATGCAGCTTACACTTAACGTTTTATCAACGCGTTGTTAAATGGGTAGTTCACATAAAAATGGTTCACCCATTTGACTTTCTTTCTACTGTGGACAACAAAAGGAGATTTTAGGCAGCATGACAGCCTCAGTCACCATTCATTTTCATTGTATTGAAAAAGATGCAATAAAACTGAATGTTTTCTGAGACAAATATTTAGCCTAACATTTCCTATTATGTTCCACAGTAAAAAAGAAAGTCAAACAGGTTTGGAACAACATGACGGTGAGTAAATGATTGCAGAATTTTCATTTTTGGGTGAATTACCCTTTTAAACATAAAATGTTATAAAACACACACACCTTTCCAGGACCATCATACACACAGCGTGTGGAGCCAGAAGTGCAGTTGCCCAGGTTAGTCTGGCATGGGTCAATGGGCATGCAAACATGCCCGTCACCACTGTAGCCTTCTGCACATGTGCAGACATACTGGTTTGGTCCTGTATGTGCACAAACTGCAACTTGATGGCACACACCTCTCCTGCAGGGGTTAATTGCTGCATAAAGAATGTGACAAAGACAAGTGACAGAGTTTGAACATCATGGACAATCAATCATGGAAGCCTCCCTTGAACTGTCAGTGAACTATCCCTTTAACAAACTTAACCTTTCATTAGCAATGTAAGTGGCATACTCACATGTACACTGGACTCCATCACCTTGATAACCAGGTTTGCACTTGCACACAAGTTTCCCAGTTGAGATTTCCTCAATACAACGAGCGTCCGGGCCACATTGCAAAGAAGCACAGGCTGGGAGCTCTGATGAGAGAAAACACAAACACACACATGCACACACACATCTGTTACTCAAATGTCCAATCCACATTTATCAAAAACACACAGAAATACTCTAACGTCTTACCCTGGTTGCAGTCTACACCAGTGTACCCAGACAGACATGTGCATTGGCCTGTGCCCTTCAGTCCGCTGTCACATATGCCATGCTTGCAGTGACACACTGAATATCACAAAACACACTCAACAGTCAACGGCAAGACCCAAATGTAACAATCTTGATATGTAGAAAGGTTTTTGTTGTATTTTTAGTGAACTCTCACCATTATTGCATGTTGGTCCATATAAGTTCTCTCCACATTCCTCACAAGCAGTTCCCACAAAACCTGGCTGCAAAAAAAAAAAAAAAAAAAAAAAATTCTCAAAGAGTATCATTAGCTGCTCAGTACCAGTATGAGTTAGACTAAGAGAAATGAAGGGAACTTACCGAACATGTGCAAGTTCCATTGCCACCTATACCATCAGAGCAGACGCCATTATTACTGCAGGGTTTCATCGCTGATCCGGGACACTCTATTGAAAGAAAAAGAAGGGAAAGAGATAAGGAAAGGGAAGAGAGAGGAAGGAGAGGGGGATATGACCTCTGACTGAATGAAGTTACAAGTGAAAAATGCACAAATATAAAGACTTTTGAAGACCTTTGTCATTTTAAATATTTTGTTTCAACCAGTCAAACTGCTAACTTGGAGATTCCTACACTGAAAAAAAAAAAAAAAAGATTTTGTTGTGAAGTAAATATAGCAGAAAATATTAAATAAAAAAAATAAAAAATACAGGTATTCAAACATGTAAAAAATAAATGCTTTAGCTTATAATTAAATATTATTTATTTTAATGCATCATCATGTATTAATCCTAAAGTAGGAAACCATGTCATATTTATTCGCTAATTTGAGTACGTTTCAGTGGTAAATAAAATAAGTAAATTTTACGTAACTTTTCGAAGCTGTTGTTCCCAGCATGAGTTTGAATAATTTATGAGCGTGCACTGTTTGCAAGATTATTAACATCATATTTATTGTTGATTTTTGGTTACGCTTGGTAACTTCTTGTTTTATGAAGTTGGAAGTTCATTTTCCACTCAAAATTACCCGTTCATGATAAAAATAAAAATAAAACTGTTAATTGTTATCATCATCGTGTTTTGTGCACCAAGTGGTAAGGTCTGAGTGCGCAGCTCCATTATGTGATCCTTTATGCCTGTTTTACACAGCACGCCAAAGCAGGGCAGAAGAAGTGTGTATTTTTTCATTGTCCATGTTAATAAGTAAGTGCATTTACATCGGAAGCAGTGCATCAGCCATATGTAAACAAAGACTGCATTAGATTACATCAGCATCATGTAAATAGGATTTCATGACAGTCAAGTTTGTAATACTTACCAATAGCTCACACCTGATAACCATTTTATAACTTTATTTTCTGTATGGAGTGCAGCAGAACACACGTTCTTTTCAACGAAAGTTGTCGTGATGCACTGCTTCATTCGGCTCATGCACTGCTTCAGCATGCAGTGTAAAACTGGTGTTAGCCAGTAATGAAAAGTGATGTTGTTTACTATACTACATAGCCTGCATGGAGCTTTTCAGTGGAAAGCTTACATATGTCATGTGGTATGTTATTTTCCATGTAAACAATGAAAATTCAAGATGTGGAATGTTCTAGTAAAATGTTCCTTTAAAATGACTAAGCTTATTTAAATGCCATGCAAATTAGATTTGTAAATAAAAGTTAAGGAAAGGTTTATGTTAAATTTACTCTCTAACTTCAAAGGTACAGTATGTAAGATTCAGAATTCCTTGTTATTAATGACACCTGTGGCTGTTAAGTGAACTGCAGCTTGTTACTCATGCACATACTCCATAGGGATGCGAGCGAGCGAGCATCGACCAAAACAATGATGTAACGTACAAAGGGACTGAACGTGATTCACCGACATCATGCTGACAGATGATGTAGCATAATTAAAATTACACAGTTATGACTGTTTTACTACAAACTTTGAGACTGTATAATATATTTGACTCTCCAGGGCTAAAACAATGTGTGGATATAGGTCTGTTTATGCGAGACTGTAGTTTGAAGTAATCACTTTTCTTTGCGTGATACATTGACTGCATTTATATGATAGCCTATGTTGGTGTTAGCTAGCTAGCCAGCTTTATCAATAGCTGTTAGCTAAATTTGGTGGATGATGACAGTAGCTGTTTATAAAATAGACTGAACATTATAAATATATTGACACAGTTCAGTATTGATGTGATTCCATCACAACTGTCATTTTGATATATCGATGCGCTGTTGTTTTATAATAATAGAATATATATATTTTCTGTATAACCAAGTTACGTTACACCAATGAATGGGTCTTTTTGCATTATCTTGAACATTGTCATTTCATGTGTTTTTGTAGTTTAGCTAAAATGACACAGATCAATGCTTATGGCACTATATTTCACATGCTTTGCAGTTATGTAAGCTTACTTGTCCAATAAGAAGAACGGCAATTCAGGGTCGGTTTTGATCCCTAAAACTGAATGAAGTTCCCTCCAGAAATCAAATGCCCTGCCGATGTTCACTCTAGTTTTCGCTCGACCACGTTCCTGCTTAGCCAGACTGGATTCAGTAGATAATTTGTTCTAGTTTTTTTGGCTTACTCTGAGTTTGTGTAGGAGTCGGTGTTGTGCTGGGAGCCGGACGTTTGCTAGATTCCATCTCTAAGATAATGTTACCTAGTGTTGCAGTTTGTTGTCGCTGTTGAATAACGGAAGAGAAGCTATTACTGTCTGAGGCAAGGCTCTCGGAAGTGCGCATAAACGTTTGGATTTTCCCAGCAAAAGTGACCCGCTCCCTTCGCATGTCTACAGGCTTTAATAGGCAACCTAGGAAGTCCGGGAAGGGCTTAATTTTTAAGTTGCGTTACAAGCTGTTCACACATTGGCAAAAAAAGTGTGAATATTACGTGAAAATTGTTACATATCGCACCTTTCGATTAAGATTGTCATAAAATTACTGTAAGTAGATTTTACTTAATTTTATACCATTCAAATTTACTTTAAAAAATGTGTGAAAAAACTTGCTGAGAAAAAAAAAAGATTTTTTTTTTTTCAGTGTATCATAAAATTAGCTTTCAGTAATTTGTTAATTCAATTTCACAATGCACACTTTGGGCCATTTTTACACTTAACCAAAATAGTTTTGATCTCAGATCAGTGGTTTGCTGTAACTGTGTGCATATTGAGACTGCTTGGAGGTCAGTGTGTTTGCAGAGACTGACTTGAGGTCAATATGTTGCTGTGACTGATCTGAAATCAGTCGGTTTGCTAAGACTGATCTGTTTGCTGTAGGGCTGCCAACTTTTAACCACACAAATACAGGACGCTTGAGCATTTTGAGCACTTCAATATGGGACGGGGGCCTCCTTAAACATTTCGCCACTAAAATCCGGGACAATAGGCGTCCCGTATGTTATGTCTTCATTTCGGCCAGAATAGGGAATGTTCCGGCTAATACAAGACAGCTGACAACCCTAGTGTGACAAGGTTCTTGTACTCTCTCAAGGAGGATGTGTGGGGCCAGGTGAACAGTTCTCGTAATTCTTTATTTTTACAAAGCTTTTCAGTGTGCGCGCACACACACGCACACACACACACACACACACACACACACACACACACACACACACACATACAAGTTCAAGCTCAGCTATCTCTCTCCCTCCAGCGGTCTGAATTGCCCTTTAAATCCCTCTCTGCTCTCACTGCAAACACAAAACAGCTGTTAGAGGTGATTTCCTACAGGTGTTAAACCTCACTGCACTCATGCTCTCGGCGTCGCTCTCCACAGACGTCACTCGGCCACGCCCCCATCACCACACCTAGTTTATTGAGACTGATCTGAGGTCAGTGTTTGCTGTGACTGATTTGAAGTCAGTGGATGTGCTAAGACTGATCTGAGGTCAGCGTGTTTGTTTCAGATCTGTTTGCTGAAACTGTTCAAAGATTAGTTTGTTTGTTGTGACTGAACTGAGGTCAGTGGGTTTGCTGAAACTGATCAAAGATGGGTGCAGTGGGTATGGGGTAAAATGGGCTCTGAGAGAGGATATGAGTTAGCAGAGTTTTTCTGTTCTTCAAACAACCCCTCTTCTGTTCCACTGACCCTCACTCCTCTTTTCCTTCCCGCCATTCTTGCTCTGAACACTTCGTTCTTACAAAATCACTGAGTTCAGAGCCTTCCCAGCAACTTACACTCACACACACACACATTAGACACAGATTCAACACAACATAAAAACCACACTCACAGCATATACAGACAGTCAGTCATGAGCAGAGAATCTGAGATGATTGTGAGAGAACATTTGCGGAAATTAGGCAGAATGTTAACCTCAGTCACTATTTACTTTCTTTATATGGAAAAGATGCAATGAAAGTAAATGGTGACTGACAACCATACTGCCGAACATCTCTTTTTGTGTTCCACAGGAAAAAGGAAGTCATATCTGATTGAAACAATCTTTGGAACAAACCTGAGTAAATTGTGACAGAATTTTCATTTTGGGGTGAACTATGCATTTTACTAACTTAACCAGGACTTGGTCAACCAACAGAAAGACCATGCTGGTTGACCAACAATTTTTGCTGGTGATCATGGTAATATTTGATCACCAGTTAGAACAGCACTAACCAGCATGAACTAGCATGGACAAGTACATCTAGATCTTCAAACAGGTCCAGACAAGGATCATTATTCTTGTTGTACTCTGTTAATCTGATTCAACCTATACTTGTCAAATATGAGGACAGATGCCAGAAAACAAACATCTGACAAGTCTCAAAAAACTTATTTCCTCCCACAATGCTTCTCTAAACTTTCATAATGCTGACCAATCTCATCGACATCAAAGGTCAAATCATTTAACTTCTGAGAAACAATGCAGGAAGTTCTGATGATAACAGACCAAAGAGATCAAGACAACATACGGTGACTTAAGTGCTTGACTCAGCTAACTCATAGTGGGGTCTGTTTGAATGCTGACAGACAGAGGAAGTTCTGGAAATGAGACCTCTGCATGATGGTCAGCACATTCCAGTGGTGAACAGAGCTGCCATATCCCTCTTGGAGGGAAGGAAGTCCGCAAGTTGCTTTTTCACAACTGCCCAAAGCTTCCTCTCATAGAGTGTTACAAGACAAATATGAGCAGACACACAATAATATGCCAATTTATATGTACATTATTGGGAGCTCCCATAGGAAAAACAATTGCGATGTGTACATAAATATGTTAAAAAATGGAAACAGAGAAGCAAAACCACAGACACACAAACACACTGTGCTTTCATTGTAGAAGACCACAGTCAGACATACAGGATTTATATCCCTGGTCAAACCCTAATGGAATGCTAATGGAATTTTTATCATAATTTGGAAACAATCCTAAAGGATCTTATAGGGATCAAATAAGAATTATGTAAGAATTTTCTAAGAATCAAGTAAGATCCTGCTGGATAAACTGAAATTCCTAGTTTTCAGTTTATTACGAAAGGAATGCTAATGGCATTTCTATCATAATCTGTAACCAATCCAAAAGGGTCTTCTTGGGACCAATTTAAAATCTTTTATGAATTCCCTTCGAGATCAACTGATTCTTATTTTAAATAGAATCTTTAGCACCAATTCCAAATTGTGATAGAAATTCCATTAGCATTCCTTTAGGACTTTTCAAATAGGGATGGAAATAATAATGTTCATAATTATATTTTTTACACTCTAAACACTAGTTCTTTTCCCAGAAGGAACTGATGCTTCCCCTTGTTTGTTTTCAGACTTTGTTAGTGTTCTCATAGGGATAGTTCCTGTACAACTCTTCCGATCAAAATATTCCCTGAGTGTCTCTTCCCTCACAGAATGGAGGAAATACCGAATGCCATTCAAAATGTACAAGTGACACAACAAAGGAAGAAAAAAAAAGTATATTTGAATTTTTTTATAATTTTAAGTAAAATCTACTTTATTTTATGACATAATATTGATTAAAGTGATTGAGTAAAATTCAGTAACTTTGACTTTCAAATCTGATGTACATGGTCCTTAAATAAACATTTTACAAAATTTAAATGAATGTTTCATTAGAACAATTCATATTATGATATTTTATTATTAACACAAGTTTAATTACATACCACATGATATAATGAAGCCTTCCACAGGGAAGCTTAATGCAAGCAATGTAGTCTTTAGACAAAATCACCTCGCATTACAGGCGATTGTAACAAGGTAAAGAGCTGCACACGCAGATCTCAACACTTGGTGCACAAAACATGATGATGGTCACAATCAACAGATAATTCATTTGATCACGAATAGGTAGGCCTTATTTTGATTAGAAAATGACCTTCAGACTTCCCAATACAAGAAGTTACCAAATGTAATATCAAAATCATAAATAAAATAAAAAAGTTAATAAACTTGCAAACAGTGAAACCATGCAAGCTCATTATTTATTTAAGCCTGGTGCATTCTGGGAATACCAGCTTCGAAAAGTTAAGTAAACTGTACTTACCTGTGAAGTTTACTCAATTTAGCTAATACATTTGACAAGGTTTTCTACTTTAGAATTAGTACATGATGATGCATTGCAAAGATAACAATCAGAAATAATATTTACTTAGAAGCTAGAGCATTAATTTAAATAAATTAAATAAATTGAGTACAAATATAGACTTAATATTTTCAAGTTCACTCTAACTTATTTTTTTATTTTTTTTTCAGTACATCTGGTTTAGTATTTATATTACATTAGTAGTATTTATTGGCATCATAGTGCTATGGCATAGAATTTATTTATTTATTTTTACACAATTCTGCATGAACAACTACAGCTATCTTCTTCAGAATATTACACTGTGCTTTCTGCTTAAACGTTTCATTGGGAAGAAAACTCACCAGTGCAGTCATTGCCCCAGTAACCTGGACAACACTGAGGCTCCACCGTGTCTTTATAGCACTCAAATGAACAGCCCGAGACACTCAAAGCGGCTGCAACAACAAATCTACATACACAAAAAAAAGATTATTGCATCTCTGAATTCAAGCTATACTGTTGTATATATATTTGTATATAGCACAGGGCAGATAAAACTTGCAGAAAACTATTTCTCTGATTCACTCTCACACATGCACACACATTCACCTGCAGTCCCTTGTGCTCTTTCCAGGTGGCTTCTTGGTGTAGCCATTGGGACACTTCATTAAAGACGTCAAGGAACAGGAATGACACTCGGATTTAGTCACCACCTGTATGTTCTTATCACAGCGGTTCTGATAACAACACACGTCAACACAATCACACATAACATTATTCACATTTCCACAATAAAAGCATTTTCCAAGGAGATTTGCCTGATTTGTTCATGAATTTACAGCTGGCCAGTCAAATTCTCAAAATTATTTTACCCAGGCCAGCATTCCACAGTGCACATCAGCCAAAACCACAAGTCAAACCAAAGAAGTTTGAATGAAACCGTATGTCTTAAAGGGCTGCACTAACCACATCAGTGTCAGAAATGAACTTTTCCAATAAGGGACAATGTTTTCCCCTTGAAGTTGTTTTTTAGGGGCATTTTTTTCCCTTTATGGGGGCCTTTTTAAGGCATATTTTTTTCTAACCATACAAAACATGACACAATTTGACAACATTATCAAATATACTTATTATATACAATCTAATCAATTCATTAAAATACTATTTTAATCTGAATAATCAGATAAGATGTTGCCTATAATTCAAATGAACATCAAAGAATTGTATGCAATAATTAGTATATTAGGCCTAGAATAGAACACTAAGACATTTATTTGATGCTACAAATAAGAAATAGAGGAATTAATTTCTTACTTTCAATTTCATGAGGCATATTTGTCGCATTCAGTGGCATTTTCGCCTTGTACCCTTGTTATAGTAATTGTTGACCCTGGACCACATACATATTTTTTATGACCACAGAGAAGTAAACATCTAACTAAATATAAATAACAGCTCATTTATTGGGAAATAAAAAAATGTTTTCAGGAAAGCAATTACATTGGCTTTTCCCTGGAAATGGATATGAACATTAACATTAACATCAAAGCATAAGCTGTGTGTTTATGTTGTTCTGTGCCTGCCTGTAGCCTGGCATATATAAATATGTGTAAACAGGAAATAGAAGTAGAGATTTGTTTGATTTGCCCAACTGAGGCCGATCTCAACTGCCCAACAGGAACGAATCCAAAACAAACTACCGTTTCTCCTATAACAGCAAATATTCCATTTATATTCAAAATACCAAATTTTTCCACTTTGTTTTACATTGTACTGTCTTTCAGAGAGAAATAGAAAATATCAGACAATTCGAAACCTTAAAGAATTTCACCTTCTGAGCATCCACCATATTTGGTGCACATTTGCAAGTGTGTATGTGAGTATATCTCACCTGAGATGTTGCACCAGCCACCCAGAGTATCTCAGTTCCCATCAGCAGCAGCAGCAGCAGTAAACTTCCACATATTGACTTTATTCTGAACTCCATGTCCACCCGTAATTACACTAATTCTATTACTCTCTCTTTCTAACTCTCTGGGAGGTTCTGCGCCAGACTGTGGCCTCACTTTTTGGCCTTCTGCCTTTTCAACAGCCCTCCCTCTCTTCTTTCCTATACCACAACAACACAAGAGTCAGTGGGCGACACCTTCCCCTAAAATTTTGGACACATCCCTCAATCCCTGACACATATTATACACGAAAACTTGTTACTCTTGCAGTAACATATACCACTTAACAAGTCAGTTAAACTAGAGAATGGATAATGTGATACATCCATGATATTATGTTAAGATCACGTATGGCAATACGATTTTACATGTGCTGAATTGGCATGCATGATCTTGGAGAAGAATATTGTGCATTAGGCATTGGTACAGCACATTTAAGATATTTAAGACAATTTCAAGAGAAACTTGTTCATCTAGGCCTGCCAGTCATATCCCAAGGATATACAGTGGCAAGAAAAAGTATGTGAACCCTTTGAAATTAGCTGGTTTTCTGCATTAATTGGTTATAAAATGTGATCTCATCTTCATCAAAGTCACAAGTGTGGTTTTAGTTTGGGGACATAATTATCATCAAAAGTGAGCTAAATCTATTTCCATAACGTTGTGACATCTAAATTAACTGGTTTTAGTCAATCGAAAACAAATGTTCTTTAATCTGATTAAATTTAAGTCACAAATTAGGTTACATATACTGTATAAACGTAATAATACATAGAAATAAATCCTTGAGGTAACAACTGCAGGTTACCACTGTTTTCATGTATTTACCCTTTTACAAAAACACTAGAAGTCTATGGTATGCCCTCATTTATTTAAGTAAATGTGTGTGTGCACCCATGTGTGTATGTACTGAAAAAAATAGAGCTAATGACAGAAGAATCACAGGATGTCCTCACTCATAAATAAGCCAAGTGGTCAGGTGAAGATACCCTGTCACACACACTTCCTGTATGTCCTGCTGCATCATGAATTTCCTCTTCCAGTTCCAGAACTTACTTACTAAGGAATTCCTTCTAGACCACATATGTGTGTGCCTGTGTTGAGGAGGAAGTGGAGATTTTATAATTATAAGTGTGTATATACAATATGCTGTTATTTTAAGTGTTGCTTGTTTTCTTGCCCAACCGCATATGTAAACAAATAAAGGGCACTCTAACTTCATGAGCATCAACACAATTGTCTCTTCCAATAGCCAAAAGAACAGTTGTACCACCACAACCACAAGAAAACAATGTCCAACAATATAACAACAGCCCTCTGTACTAACCACAATAATTGGTTTGGTTAGGGTTAGGGTTAGGATGCCCTGGATTCTTTACTCATCATCTTAGAATTATTTGACCATATATATATATATATATATTTTAACATAGAGCTACATAATTAACACATATCATCAAATCAGCTATTACCATTCCCAAACAGTTCCCAAACCTTGCATAGACCTACATCATTAATTATTCAAATACAACAAATTCTGGTCCCAAAGCACAAGCAGGCATTACAAAATATACTCACTGCGTACTTTATTAGGAACACCTTTATGCCTACTTATTCATGAGTAGCCAATTTTGTGGCAGCAGTGCAATGGATAAAATCATGCAAATTTGATCTCTGTGATTTCGACCGTGGCATGATTGGTGCCAGACGGGCTTGTTTGAGTATTTCTGTAACTGCTGATCTCCTGGGATTTTTGCATACAACAGTCTCTAAATTTTACTCAGAATGGTGCTAGAAACAAAAAACATCCAACGAGTGGCTGTTTTGAAGACGGAAACGCCTTGTTAATGAGAGAGGTCAGTGGAGAATGGCCAGAATGGTTTGAGCTGACAGAAAGGCTACGGTAACTCAGATAACCACTCTGTAAAATTGTAGTGAGCACAATAGCATCTCAGAATGCAAGACACACTGAACCTTGAGGCAAATGGGCTACAACAGCAGAAGGCCACGTCGGGCACTTTATTAGGACCATAGTGTTCCTAATTAAGTGCTAAGTGAGTGTATATTTATATCATGGACTAAATGTAATTAAAATAACATAAAAAAGTGGTCTGTTTAAATGTAGTATAAATATACATAGTCCTAAACAGGTAACTCAAAGGAACACTAATCTCTCCAAGGGTCACTTTAAATAACATAAAACTCCATAATTGACACAAAACAGAACTTGAAACAGAATTATAACCCCCAATTAAATGACAACTATTAACATTTCCAAACAGTCCTCAAAACTTTGCATAGACCTACCTTCATTAATTATTCAAATAGAACAGAAAAAATCTAGTCCCAAAGCATAACCAACAACAGCAGGCATTGAAAAATATACGTATATTCGTATACGACTAGTATGGTAGAAAACCAAAGTGAAGTTCAACATTCGCTCCACTACGTGGCACAAGTGGGCTTTACTTTCAGCATGGCACATGTGAATCCTTTGCAACATGACGCCTGATAACAGTAGCCTCAAAAGCTTTGGACTGTTTTAAACCCATGCAAATGTTTAATCCAGCAGATTATCAATTCTTAATCTCTTTCAACTGTACATATTCCACCCCATCAGCAAACACAACCAGGACACACTGCAATTAAGCGAATCAATCAGTATGACGCGCGACTCACCTGTAAGTATTTTCTGCATATTTAAAGCGCATTTCTACTGTCATACTATTACTAGCACGCATTCTGCAGCAGTCATTATTTTGCATAACTTTATTTCCACACCGGAAACTTCCTCTGATATGTCATAGGAGGACTAACCAGTCCTCAGTCAAATCGTTTAGATCACTGTCTAGAACTCTAATTAGGGCCAAAACACTGAAAGTGCGGAGACCCTGTTGTTCTTCTAAGGATTATTAGGGACCAAGCACTGAAAGTGTGGAGACCCTATTGTTCTTCCAAGGATTATGTGGTAGTGGGGGCGTGGTCAAACACTGGCTTGTGAATGGAGAGCGAGATCGGGAGATGAGAATGGTAAGGATCATCACCTGTCAATGATTGTCTCTAACCGCTGTTTGTCATTGCAGTGAGAGTGGAGATGGAGTTAAAAGCGAGCCAGATGCCAGTAGAGGAAGAGAGAGCCCCGCACACACCCCGCTGAGCCTGTGTGGCATGAGAGTGTTGCGAGAGAGTGCAAACATACCATTTGAGTTTAAGTTCACCGTTCCTGATTCCACTGTTCTCACCCCAAGAACCTGATTATTTTACACTGGTGCCTAAACCCGGCAAAAAGTAGGAAGAGTGTTGCCATAGAGTCTTCCTCGCTGGTGAAGTCATCCGTGCCCTTGCGGAGATTCAGGAAACTCAACACCAAATCCTCCTGGCTCAGGAACAGCGATTCTAGGAACTACTCCGGGCCCAAGTGGAGAACCAGCGGGTAGTGGTGGAGCTTGGCAGCCCAGGAATGATCTTCAGCCACGGACCCAGAGGTAGTGACCATGTCTCATCTGCAGCTGACGAAGATGGGACCCCAGGATGAGCCGTAGGCATTCATCAGGCTATTTGAACAAGCGACTACCGCTTCTGGCTGGCCGAAGTCTCAATGGGTGCTTCGTTAGTCACAACTCGTGGCTGATCAGCTTCCAGCGGAAACTCACCTGGCCTATGAGGACATGAAGAAGGCCATCCTTCAGCAGGTCGGGCATACACTGGAACAACACCGCCAGTGGTTCCGTTCCCTGAGGCTGGAGATGGTCGGCTGCCAGTTTGTGTACGCTCAGCTGCTCCGCGATGCCTGCTGGAGGTGGGTCCTGGCCCAGGAGGGTCGCTATGTCAGGGGTGTGATAGATCTGATGGTACTGGAGCAACTCACAAGCCATTTGCAGAGAACTGCAGAGTGGGTCCAGTGCCAATGCCCGGCGTCACTGGATGAGGCCGTCCAGCTGGTGGAGGACCATTTAGTGGCCTTTCCGTGGGCCGGCGAGCCCCCTTCTTCATCTCTCTCTCCCCTCTGCCCTCTCCTTCTACCCTTCCTCCTCCCTGGAGACGGGGAGTTCTCCCTCTGAAACCGGCTCTCCGGTTGTGGAGTCTACGCAGCCTGTCAGTTCACCCTGTCCCTCTCCCTCACAGGTCGACAGATCCGCCGCCGTGGGTGTGGGCGTGGAGTTTGGGCTGGTTTGCTGATGTTGTAGGGAGCCTTGGCATTTCCAGGACCAATGCCCGCTGATGGAGATGGGGACCATGGTCTGGCTCCCTGACATGCCACAAGCCACCCCCAATCGAACTGGGACATACTGCATACTTGTGAGTATCAAGGGGGGTACATACCAGGCCTTGGTGGATTCGGGTTGCAGCCAAACCTCCATCCATCAATGCCTGGTTCAAGGTGAGGCTTTGGGTGCGAGTCACAAGATGAAGGTAAGGTGTGTGCATGGGGATATCCACGATTATTCAGTAGTGACCATAACGATTCAATTCCGGGGGCAAAAGCATAGTGTCGAGGCGGCAGTTAGTCCCCACCTCAACCATTCGCTAATCCTGGGTAGGAATTGGCCAGTTTACCACTTTATTAAGGGAAATTTGTGCAGATGGGTCCTGTAACAAAGTGTCTTGATGTGGGATTTGTGATGCACTGGCTGGGGAGGCAGAGCCAGGGAAGTCTACATCAGCTCTGCATCAGGATGACATAAGGGAGGGGGAAGTCTCGACTTCCCCAGCCCTTAGAGGATTCCCCGCCGGGGATTGCCCTCTGGAGCAGACACGATACGAGTCCCTTAGGCACGCCTTCGACCAAGTGAAAGTGATTGATGGTCAGCGTCTTCAGCCAGACATCGCACTCTCATATTTCTCTATTATAAATTATCGGTTGTATCGAGTGATGCAGGATGCTCAGACAAAAGAGGATACAACCCTGTTGTTGATACCGATGAGCCATCGGGAAATGCTATCCAATGGTGGGTCACTTGGGGCGAGAAAAAACACTAAACCATCTAATGGCCCGTATTTATTGGCTGGGCATTCACAGGGATGTTCGCAGGACATCGCTTTGTGTTGGTTCTGGTGGACTATGCAACGCGATATCCGGAAGCAGTGCCTTTGCGCAACATTTCAACATGTAGTGTTGCGGAGGCACTCTTCAGAATTATCTCCCGAGTGGGGATTCCGAAAGAAATCCTCACTGATCAGGGCACTTTTATGTCACATACACTACGCAAACTGTACAAATTATTGGGCATTAAATCAATTCGGACAAGCGTGTATCACCCACATTTGGATGGCTTGTTAGAACGGTTAAATCAAACCCTGCAAAACATGATTCAGAAATTCGTGCACAAAGATGCCCGGAACTGGGATAAGTGGCAATGTCCTGTGAGAAAATGGCCTTCTCCACATTGTTTGGCTTACACCAATTAGTGACCCTTCTGTTCGGTTTGTTTGGGGCCCCAGCTATGTTTCAGCTTCTTATGGACCGAGTCCTCAGACCGCACTCCGCGTTCGCTGCTGCCTATCTGGATGACATCATGATATACAATAATGGTTGGCAGCAGCACATGCAGCATCTGAGGGCAGTTCTGAGGTTGCTGCAGTGGGCGGGACTCACGGCAAACCCCAAGAAGTGCGCAATTGGATGGGTGGAGGTATTGTATCTGGGGTTCCACTTGGGTCAAGGGCAGGTGCGTCAAGGGCAGATAGGTCAAGGACAGGCATGCCCAAGTCCCAAGACCAAAAAGGAGGTGAGATAATTAATGGGGCTGGCTGGCTACTATAGAAGATTTGTGCCTAAGTATTCGAATATCACCAGCCCACTGACTGATCTCACTAGAAAGGGAGCCCCAGACCCAGTCCAGTGGACGGAGCCGTGCCAACAGGCTTTTATACGTTGTTACATGCTCCTGATTTCTCTGTCCCTTTTTTTTTTTACAGACCAACGCATCGGACAGGGGGTTGAGAGCTGTGTTGTCCGAGCAGGTTGAGGGAGAGGAGTGCCCGGTACTGTAAATCAGTCAGAAGCTCTCTCGAGAGTGGCGAGGTACAGCACCACTGAGAAGGAGTATCTGGTCATCAATTGGGCAGTCCTCACCCTTCAGTATTACCTCCTTGGATGGGCTTTCACCCTCTGATGGCTCCATTGCATGAAAGATACCAATGCGCTGATCACCCGTTGGTATCTGGCTCTTTAGCCATTCAAGTCAGAGGTGATCCACAGGCCAGGTGTTGATCTGATTAGTAAATAAAAATACCATTTGAGTTTAAGTTCCCCCAAGAACCCGATTCTTTTACAGATTATTAGGGGCCAAGCACTGAAAGTGTGGTAGCCATATTGTTCTTCTAATGATTATTAGGGCCCAAGCACTGAAAGTGCAGATTTTTTTTTTTTTTTTAACAAATATTATATCACTTTCGTCAATTATTTAAAAACTCTAAATTTGTACTGTTTTTTTTTTTTTTTTTTTTTTTTGCCTGATTTACCTCAAAATTACTAAACTATACAATTAATTTGCATATAAAATAAGAAATGTATGTTACAAATTATGTTAAATTCCCTTAAGTGAACATCTATATTACTCAGTTATATAAATGAAGATTATGCCATGTGTTGGGGCAGATTGCTGCCATCTCCTGGTGAGAAAAAAACCTTTTTAAATAAAATTAAGTGAAATTACAATATATAACCAGCAGGTGGCTGCAGAGGACCATTTTATATGTATGGTTATTTTTTTTTAATCTTACCTTACCTCTTACCTAAGTAATGCATTTGGATGTATATTTAATTGCATATTTATATGTTTAATAATGTTTTTATGTTTTAATAATATATTTATATATTTTTAGTTATGCATATTTAGTATATTCAGCATATATATTTCTAATAAAGCTGGACAACTTTCATAATTATAGTCATTAGCTCCACCCAACAGGAAGTCAACCATTTTGGATTTTCTGAAAATCACAAGCTCTGAACTTTCAAATACTCCTCCTAGGGGATTCATGTGACTGGCACCAAATTTCATGCAGAGTCATTTTAGATGGTAAATTGCTAACAGATTTTTTATACTTTGAATGGTGTAGCCAAGGCGCAGCAATACATTTATGGCAACATAAATTTGAAACAGGAAGTTCCTTATATTTTCTGTGTGCATTGTGTGATTTTGATGAAAATTCAGCTGTATGTTTTGCAATGAGTGCTGATTACATGGATGTGTCTATTATGGGTCACGGTCATAGCACCACCAACTGGCAGCAGGAAGCATGGCACTTTTAACAGACTTTGATATAGCCCTCTTATGTTTATATGAATTGCTTCAAAATTCTTTAGAATAATGTCAAGACATTTTTGATGTAAATTTGTAAAGGGATATTTGATATCTTAAATACTGTTGCCATGACAATGCATTCATTTTTATTAGTTTTTTCTTCCTATATTTGGATGTTTTTTGAGGCACTTGGCATGCTTAATTTCATGAAATTTTGCACACACATCAGATTGCTGGCCATTGGGGGGGGGGGGGGGCTCTGTAGAACCCCCTTTAAAATGGGTGTGTAAGATGGCCTCTGTAGCACCCTCATTTTAACCTACAGTCACCAAAATTGGTACTTATATAGTTCTCATCAAGCCAGACAACTTTCATAATTATAGTCATTAGGTCCACCCAACAGGAAGTCAGCCATTTTGAATTTTTGGAATATTGCAGTCTCTGAACTTTTAAATACTCCTCCTAGGTGATTCATGAGACGGTCAACGAACGGTGTATCGAACGGTGTTGTCATGGTGAGGCATTAAATTAATGCTGAAAAATGGTAAACAGGATGTGTCTCATATCTTCTGTGCAATGTGTGATTTAAATCAAAATTGAGATGTATGTTTAGTCTTGGGGCTGATCACATGGATTTGACTATTTTGGATCACGGTCATAGCACCACCTCCTGGCAGCAGGAAGTGTGGATCTTACAACAGACTTTAAAATAGTCCTCTTATATTTACCCAAATTGCTTCAAAATTGTTTAGAATGGCAAATGCCAAATGCATGTGTCTACCTTGCATTGTTTCTGAATGCCACTGGGTGGAAATGGACCAGTTGTGCTTTGGCCTGTCATTGGTGCTTGCAGCTATGTTTGTATTTGGAGTTTTGCTGGAGGACAAGAAGGTAGAATGTTTTGTTAATGTAATGTAATGTCCTCTGTAAATGTTTTATTCTCAAGTGCAAATGTATGAAGACAAAGCCTTACTTTTCAGTTTTTAAAAGAGATTTTATTTGTAATTATTTACCTTCTTTAATGTTTACGAGAAGTAAACAAGCCTGTTGTTAATTGTTAAAGACCTTGATTTGTTAAATGAGTAAAAAGACCCCTCTTTGTTTTATTTTATTTTTTTCTTATTTATTTTTTATGGCTGCTTTTTGTCTTTTTCTTTTCTCACCTAAAAACCTAACAAAATCATGTGCCTTGCTTTATTGTTTATTCAATCACATTTACATTGCCATATTTGTTTGTATATTTGCAATGCCCAATAAAAAAATAAAAAGAGAGAGAGAGAGAGAGAGAGAAGATCAGTGAAATGCAACCAGGGGAACGTGTAGCTTAATCTTCCTGGGTGATTCTCACATGCAGTTAAACACACAGGAGTGACCGTAAACGACTGGACACATCACTATTAACAACCCCTGCCTCTTAAATAGAGGTATATTAAGATGTCATCATTTTCCTCTTTTTCATCTTGTAAATATGTGTTTTTTTTTATTGTAAAAAAAGTGAAAGAATTAAGTTCTACTGAGACATTGAAATGTAAGATTATATAGGAAATGTCTGATTTCATTATTTTAAGGTATATATTCCCAGAGACTCATTAGCCAGTATTCATGCAGAAAGTGAGTGTGATATAGATGCTTCATAAAGGCACATTTGTTTTCTTTCCAATTAAATAAGAAGTGAATAATATTTATATTTATATATTTATTTTATTGTAATTTACGAGTGCTAAAGGATTCAGGGCTCATTTCAACTTTTCAACTATTACAGCTATACTATAAATCTCCCCTTTCACATTCACATTCTTCTTCATTTGTTTTTTGTGATTGGCATTATTTGTGTATATCGCCACCTACTTTCAACTTTGGGTGGTAGGGCTTTCAGCGCTTTCAAAGCTCTGGAACACTCTGCCCCAAAATCACATCTCTCCAGACCTTTTAGACACTTGAAAACTAATTTATCCGCTTGGCCAGATCATTAAATTTTAAATAATTTTAAAAAGCAGAGAATAAAAAAAAAGAATGAACAAGATAGAAGAAACATGTTGCCAATAAAAATCAGTTACAAAAATAGGCCTTTATGGTTTGTCTACATTCTTCAAGGGGTTTTAGTTATTTGGCGTATCATTATACGTGTTTATTATAGAAAATGACAATATTCTGAATGAATTAGCTATAGCTTGAATGAAAACAGTTTAAAAAACAAATCACTATCTATGCAAGAGTGGAATATGTTAAATGTGCACATACTATAGTGTTATTGGGGACTGAACCCTCCCTAAGACTGAAATTGTAAAATGGCCCCTGACCCTCAGAATAAGGGATGTTATTGGACTCTACACTCAGCCAATTAAAGCAGAGTTCTGGGACATTTTATTATGCTTTGAAATGTAAGATGATGATAGTGCAGTGGTTAGCATGTGTTGCAGGGGAGTATATCCTAATAGAAAACCTGGGTTCAAATCCTACCTCAGCTGTGTTTGAAAATGGGTGTGATGGAATGAGGTCTGGATGGCTGTCCTCCAGAAAGAATGGGTAGAGGAGCTGAAAGGGTCAAGAGGTAGATTAAAATTCTTTCCTAAAACAAAAACACTCCAAACTCAGTGATAACCTTTTGTCCCCGAATCTCACTATCTTTTGTTACAAATGACGAAATAGATGTAAACACTTTCAGATTTGAACCCAGACTCTCAGGGATGAAAAGTGAAAGCTTATCCCCGAACCACTGAGTTTGGAGTGATTTGTAATGTGTTTGTTGGGGGGATGTTTTGTTACATATGACAAAAGAAACTTAAAATTTGTAAGATTTGCACCCAGACTCTCAGGAACAAAAGGTGAAAGTTTATCCTCTGAGCCACTGATTTTAGAGCAGTTTGCAGTGTGTTTTTGTGGGAGATGTTTTGTTACATATGAAGAAAGAAATGTATATATTAGAATTTGAACTCAGACTTTCAGGGACAAAAGGTGAAAGTTTAACCCCTGAACCACCTAGTTTGGCATGTTTTGAAACGTGTTAATTCTGCAGTGCATGCTGGATGTATTAGGCCATTATCTGGCATTCATCACAATGAGAGTCTCCTGAACTCAATTCTCTTCCTTCACAGAGCAAACAAACATGTTCTGTTCAAACATTATTGCACTAGCAGAAACACAGGTTTAGTTTAAGTGCCTAACCAAAGAGAACAGTAAAAACCCTAATGGTGACTTCAAATTATTATTATTATTTTAATAAAACAAAATCAGCAACACTACATGATGCTAAACCGCTATTAATTCTTAATCTTTTGTACACATCCAACAAAATCCAAAATTGCTTAAAATAATGTAACATTGCAATGCTATATAGAGAGTATTTGCAAAAGGAATGTTTGGGAGTCTTACATTTATATTTCCTATTGACACACTAAAGCTGAAGATATAAATAAGACAAATGTTTTTGTGAAACAACTGTATGTATGTATACTAAACATCAAATCTTAAAAAGCAATGGCTTGAAATGGTTCTCTTTTGGCTTTAGACTGTAAACCCAAATTTTTAGTTCGAATTAGAGCCGTAATTTTTAAGAGTGTTGGTGCTGAAATACTGTTTATATGCCAATGTTTGGAGTCGATCTCCCTCTTGTGGTCTTCTCTGGCAAGACTTTGTGACTCCACCAGATGGAGGCAGATACCATAACACTTGCAGATTCATTTTAATCACATTTTCCTCACACAGTGTGTAAGACAAGAACACTAAGCATATGCCATATAAGACCAGACTGACTGTTGCAAATTCATGTTGATTATCTAAACTCAGCAAAAACAGAAATGACCCTTTTTCAGGACACTGTATTTTAAAGATAATTTTGTAAAAATCCAAATAACTTTACAGATCTTTATTGGAAAGGGTTTAAACAATGTTTTCCATGCTTGTTCAATGAACCATAAACAATTAATGAACATGCACCTGTGGAACGGTCGTTAAGACACTAACAGCTTACAGATGGTAGGCAATTAAGGTCACAGTTATAAAAACTTAGGACACTAAAAAGACCTTTGTACTGACTCTGAAAAACACCAAAAGAAAGATGCCCAGGGTCCCTGCTCATCTGCGTGAACGTGCCTTAGGCATGCTGCATGGAGGCATGAGGACCGCAGATGTGGCCAGCAATAAATTGCAATGTCCGTACTGTGAGATGCCTAAGACAGCACTTCAGGGAGACAGGAAGAACAGCTGATCGTCCTCGCAGTGGCAGACCACGTGTAACAACACCTGCACAGGATCGGTACATCCAAATATCACACCTGCGGGACAGGTACAGGATGGCAACAACAACGGCCCGAGTTACACCAGGAACGCACAATCCCTCCATCAGTGCTCAGACTGTCCGCAATAGGCCGAGAGAGGCTGGACTGAGGGCTTGTAGGCCTGTTGTAAGGCAGGTCCTTACTAGACATCACCGGCAACAACGTGGCCTATGGGCACAAACCCACCTTCACTGGACCAGACAGGACTGGCAAAAAGTGCTCTTCACTGACAATTCGTGGTTTTGTCTCACCAGGGGTGATGGTCAGACTCGCGTTTATCATCGAAGGAATGAGCGTTACACTGAGGCCTGTACTCTGGAGTGGGATCGATTTGGAGGTGGAGGGTCCATCATGGTCTGGGGCGGTGTGTCACAGCATCATCAGACTTAGCATGTTGTCATTGCAGGCAATCTCAATGCTGTGCATTACAGGGAAGACATCCTCCTCCCTCATGTGGTACCCTTCCTGCAGGCTCATCCTGACATGACCCTCCAGCATGACAGTGCCACCAGCCATATTGCTCATTTTGTGCGTGATTTCCTGCAAGACAGGAAGGTCAGTGTTCTGCCATGGCCAGCGAAGAGCCCGGATCTCAATCTCATTGAGCACGTCTGGGACCTGTTGGATCGGAGGGTGAGGACTAGGGCCATTCTCCCCAGAAATGTCCGTGAACTTGCAAGTGCCTTGGTGGAAGAGTGGGGTAACATCTCACAGCAAGAACTGGCAAATCTGGTGCAGTCCATTTGGAGGAGATGCACTGCAGTACTTAATGCAGCTGATTTTGACCCCGCCCCCCTTGTTCAGGGACACATTATTCCATTTCTGTTAGTCACATGTCTGTGAAACTTGTTCAGTTTATGTCTTAATTGTTGAATCTTTTTATGCTTATACAAATATTTACACATGTTAAGTTTGTTGAAAATAAAAGCAGTTGAAAGTGAGAGGACGTTTCTTTTTTTTGCTGAGTTCATAAACAACCATTTTTAATAGTATTAAGGTAAGCAAGAAACAAAGAAAAAATGAATAACATGAGTGAATTAAGGCATGGCTAGCAGGAAAGGACGTGTGTAGAATCCTAACATTGACTCTGCAGCAGTTGTTGTGGAAATTGTTGATGTTTAAGCAACTGTTATTGGCAGGGAAACAGTGCCGCCAATCCAAAACCCCTCAGGCCTTTACTAACACAACCAGACACAGCCACAAGCCCCTACAGACTTCTGGGAAGGCGTGGAGAGCATGGCACCACTCACAGAGCGTGCAGGAATGGGCCAGTGAAATAGGCATGACTTGGCTTTGGTTGTAATGCTATGCTTGAATGGCCATAACTGATTATTCACATACAGAGACAAAAGATGAGCGACGATCAAGATGAGTGATGAGGCTGGACTCCACAGGCCAGCGTGGATTAAATTAACGTCAAAAACGTATTGTCTGTGTGTATCTATGTGGCATCACCACCCAATGTGAGCTTTCAGTTTCAACTCAACAATACATACACTGATCAACTTTTATATGTAGCTGTTCAGAAAAATGAAAAACTTTGATAGCTGTTCAGAAAACTGAACAACTTTGAAAGCTATTCTAAAAAACTGAAAAGCTATTAAGAAAATGTAACAACTTTGATAGATATTTTGAAAACTGAACAACTTTGATAGCGATTCCGAAAACTGAGCAACACTGATCGCTGTTCTGAAAATGGAACAACTTTGATAGCAAATCCAAAAACTGAGCAAGCTATTCTGAAAAATGAAACTTCGATAGCTATTCTGAAAACAAAGCGACTTTGATAGTGATTCTGAAAACTAAGCAACATTGATCGCTGTTTTGAAAAACAAAACAACTTAGCTATTCCCGAAAGATGAGCAACTGCGATAAGCTATTCAGAAAAAAGAACAACTTTGAAAGTTATTACAAACACTAAACAACTGTGATATCTATTCGAAAGCTGAACACTTCTGATAGCAATTCCAAAAACTGAGCAACATTGATTGCTGTTTTGCAAACAGAAGAACTTTGATATCTATTTTGAAAGCTGAACACCTCTGATAGCAATTCGAAAAACTGAGCAACATTGATAGCTATTCCGAAAGCTGAACACCTATGAAAGCAATTCCGAAAACTGAGCAACATTGATCGCTGTTCTGCAAACAGAACAACTTTGATAGCTATTCGGAAAGTTGAACACCTCTGACAGCGATTCTGAAAATGGAGAAACATTGATCGCTGTCCTGAAAACAGAAAAACTTTGATAGCAAATCCAAAAACTGAGCAAGCTATACCAAAAATCTAAACTTGAGCAGCTATTTTGAAAACGGAATGACTTTGATAGTGATTCTGAAAACTAAGCAACACTGATCGCTGTTTTGAAAACAGAACAACTTTGATAGCTATTCCGAAAGCTGACCACCTTTGATAGCAATTTCGAAAACTGAGCAACATTGATCGCTTTTCCGCAAACAGAACAACTTTGATAGCTATTCAGAAAGCTTAACACCTCTGTTAGCGATTCTGAAAATTGAGAAACGTTGATCGCTGTCCTGAAAATGGAATAACTTTGATAGCAAGTCCAAAAAATGAGCAAGCTATTATGAAAAACTAAACTTGAGCAGCTATTTTGAAAACAGAACGACTTTTATAGTGATTCTGAAAACTGAGCAACATTGATCGCTGTTTTGAAAACTGAACCACTCTGATAGCTATTCCAAAATCTAAACTTCTATAGCTATTCTGAAAACTGAACACCTCTGACAGCGATTCTGAAAACTGAGCAACATTGATCGCTGTTCTGAAAATGGAACAACTTTGATAGCTGTTCCAAAAAATGAGTAAGCTATTCCGAAAAACTAAACTTTGACAGCTATTCTGAAAAAAGAATGACATTGATAGTGATTCTAAACCTGAGCAACACTGATTGCTGTTTTTCAAAAACAGAACAACTTTGATAGCTGAAAGATGAATAACTACGATAGCTATTCAGAAAAAAGAACATCTTTGAAAGTTATTCCAAAAACTAAACTGTGAAAGCTTTTCCGAAAATGGAACAACTTTGATAGCTATTCTGAAAACTTAGCAACTTTGATAGCTATCAGAAAACTGAACACCTTTGATAGATATTCCGAAATAATTACAATTTTGAAAGTTTTTCCAAAAACTTGGATATCTATTTTGAAAAATTAGCTACATGATAGTTGTTCTGAAAACAGAACAGCTTGGGAAGCTATACTGAGAATTTTCTATTCATCTAGCTTACTTTAAGTGAATGATAAAAATTGCATGAACATGCCTCAAAAACCACTGGGGCTAAGGAATTATTACATTAAAATACAAGAAATGAAATGAGAGAGAGAAAAAAAAAGAAAGATTGTTTTAACAGTTGTGGATGTAATGTCAGCACGTCTGAATGTTCCTGTACCACACAGTACTTCCAGAACATTAAGAAAAGCAGTCTCAGTTCATGAACAATGGCATAACAAAAGCTGAAAAGGCAATATTGCAGTACAGCAGATTTAATTTGACAAATCATTCTGCTTCAAAAATCTAATATTGCTAATGATTTAACCGTTAAACCACCCATATGTTGAGAATGTGAGGAAGACAGAAAAGTTAGAGACAACAATGAGGCAGAATAGAAGTTGGCAGCCACCTAAGTTTGGCTACTTCTGAGTGAACAGATGCCTTTATGTGGAGGCCATTGTCTGCATGGTGTCTTTCTCCAGGATGGGCTAACTCCAAGCTTCCAGACATACCTCAACACTGCTTCTGAAATGTACCTGGAAAGTCGCAGTGATTAATGCAAAATGTATGTTTACGTCTGAATTTCTTGCTGAATTGGATTGAGGCAACACGAAGCTGAAGAATAAAAAGCAAATTCCTTTTCAAACGTTTCTAGGGTGACATATTAGGTCAAAAGTTTCATTTATAAATATCATAAATGATGTTCTAGGGACACATGTTGATTCAGTAATGTACTCTATTGCAAGAAAACTGTCACTGGATTCTTTACCTATCAATTTAGCATTATATAACCAAAATAGTTAACTTCTAATCAAAAGGATTAGTTTAGAAAAAAAGTAATGTTTCCAAAGTAGTTTTGAGTTATTTTACAATTAAAGAAAATACATTTTAAAAAGCCTGATGCAGCTTCCACTTAGCAGTAAATACAACCACATGAGAATGAACAAGCAGGCATTCAGAGTAATGGCGTAAACGAGATTTTCCTACAACTTTAACACATTTGGTTCTACGATAAAGAGAGTTTTTGTCTTTGGATCTCTGATATGGTCTGTATGTGTTTCCATAAACCGTCACTGTCAACTGTCCTGTTGTCTGGAATGTGGCTACATAAAAGGGCCACTTGCTTTAGCATTTAAGGGCTGTTTAAGAGAATGCAGCTACGGCATTTGGCACAAATCTGTTACTTCTAGCAAAGCACTTCTCTTTCTGAGAGAGAGAGAGAGAGAGAGAGAGAGAGAGAGAGAGAGAGAGAGAGAGAGAGGGGGGGGGGGTTCAGAACTTGAGCTTTAGAGAAAAGGAAAAATATATTAAACATCAGTCGCTAGTACTATACCATAATTTGTCATTTAAATTTTAATTGTGAATCGACAAAGCTGAAACTGCAGAATATATCCATACACTGTGGAAATGCAATTATTTTTGAAATATGTAAAATATTTGTTGTTGTTTTTTGGATGTAAAAAAAAAATGCTCAAACATCATCAGTCACAAACAAAGGAACAAGGACTTTTAAAAGCTTGAAAATCTCTATTTACCTTTATTTAAGTTTTATTTGAGCTCAAAATATGTGTAATATTAGTCTAAAGCCAAGGTCCATTATTCAGGATTTAATATGTACATTTAAATGGAAAAACTACAAAGCTACAATAATAGAAAACACCCTTTAGACTCGTCCCTCCTTTTAAAAAATTAAAATTAAAAAAATCGAGGTTACAGTTGCTGGGTTTCCATCCAAAACATTTAGCATTTTTAAGCGCATTTCTAAAAATTCAACTTAAGAAAATACGAATTGTTGCATGTTTCCATCCACTATGTACTGCGCATTATCATGAGGGAGCCGCCTCGTCATGATGGAGCAGTTGAATGGCCTCTCCCTGCTTTGGGGACAGTTTTATTTACAAGATTGGAACAAGTATCTAATTTAATTAAATGCATCTACGAGACACCGCAGAACAAGTGTAATATCTGATATAATGTGGGCTGAAATAGCTGCGATGCCCACACATCGCCAGTCTCCACATACCTAGGAGCTCCTGCTCTCAAAACTGTTCTGGTGGATTGTGAAGACCCATTTTATTTACCAGCTGTGGGTTAAACATTTCCGAAGGACAAGCTCTATGTTCAAAGAATTGTGTGCCAAGGTTGGACCTTTCGGTGGGCTGCAAGAATGGTCAAAACACGTCATCGTTTTGTGAATAAACCGTTTCCATCACCATAATGCACATTTTAACTAATCCGAAACTCTAGAAAATCCACCTTGTCTTAGCGCATTAAATTTTAAGCGAATTTAGAACGTTTATTTGCATATCAAGCATTTCCATTCACCCAGTTTCGGGGGTGGGGGGTTGGGGGGGTTAAAGGCAGAAATGTGAAGTTTAAAATTTTATAAAAGGACTTACATTAATTCTTCTGTTAAAACTCATGTATTATTTGAGCTGTATAGTTGTTTAAATCGTTGTTTTTGCTGGATTACAGGGTTTATGATGTGTTGTCATGGCAACAAAGTTGCAAAACTGTTTATAACTTTATATAGAAAAGGTTAGTAAGCAATTTTATTACACCAAAATTATGTTTACATGCATATTGTTTACGTCTTGTGGATATACTTTTGAAACAGTGAGTATTTTGACGTTTATGGATTTGCCCCATTCACTTTTATTGTAAGTGCCTCACTGTAACCCAGATTTTGCTTTTTTGGACAATTTAAATTAATTTTTTGTGGTAATCAAAATTATGGAACAAATGCTGTCGATTAAGCTTAACTTGTATTGAACCTGGGATTCTTTTAACTGCATCTTTGGGAATGCAACTTGTGTTGGAATTATTTGTGTTTATTTATTCAAGGGATTCTCATTTGGAACCTACAATATAAAACATTATATAAAAAATATCTTGGCATATTATCTACATTGCTTCATAACAATCGCATTAATTATTCCTCAACTGAAGGAGCCAAGGTGTTACAACCAATGCCGTTAAATGCCTTAGAGACTTAGCAGTTGATTGTCAAAAAGGGATGCTTCCTTAACTCTCAATACAGACAGAACATTTAGGCCTAATATTTACACTTTGCAGTTCCTTTTGAAGCAGTATTTCAGTTCCCTTTAGGTTCCAGTTATATTCCATAGTCATTATTACAGTATATGCTGTACATGGCTATGTGTCTAGATATATATGGCTTGATTCCCATTTGAAGCCCATGGGAAGAGTTACAAATGTGGAGTTTGAGGGTTTATGCCGTTTCTCAACAGTTTTCGCTGTGGATCATCAGTTGGCATGGATATTTTGTTAACATGCTTGTTTTTCTAGGTTCTAAGGAGCTTGCTTGACGGTGTAAAGACGATCCACCCCAGCTGTACTTTCTCTCTCAAGGTCTTTCTTATGTCTCATGAGAGCTCATCATTGCTCTCCCCTAATAGTTACTTTACTTGCAGGTGTGCATGTCATTCATTGTCTCACAGCGTCGACACTGAACATAACAGCACCACACGAACTTACACTCGCAGCGTTCTAAGTGTCGAACCACGTGTGTGTTGTAGCCCCTCCCACAGCACAGCAGGTTACAGCCATCTGACCCGGTTGAAGTTCGGTTACACCTGCGACCCCGGGTCCCGGTCACACCCAAACGGCGGTCCTCCAAACAGTAATTGGGTGATTTGTTAATAAAGATTAGCTCCTCTTTGGTGATAGGCATGTTGCGCTGGTCTTTGTCCTTACGTCGCAGCTTATGTTTGGTACAGTCTACTACCTGAGCGCTGGTCTCGTAGCGCTCCTTCAGGTAGGCGCCCACAAGCTCAAATGCAGCCATTGTGCGCCAACACGTCTTTACCGCACACGAACCTGATACGCCATGGCAACGGCAGTCAGTCAACATGGTCTTTGCCACTGCCTGTAGAGGAAGAGTATAAGGGAAGTGTTTTACATTAAATAAAGAGTGATATAGATTTATTAGGGCTGTGAATCGTTAAAACATTTCAATCAAATTAGTCAATAAATTGCATACACTCACTCAGCACTTTATTACACCTACTTATTCATGTTATTATCTAATCAGCCCAATCGTGTGGCAGCACTGCGATGCCTAAAATCATGCAGATACAGGTCAGGAGCTTCAGTTAATGTTCACATCAACCATCAGAATGAGGAAAAAATTTGATCTCAGTGAATTCGACTGTGGCATGATTGTTGGTGCCAGATGGGCTGGTATGAGTATTTCTGTAACTGCTGATCTCCTGGGATTTTCATGCACAACAGTCTCTAGAGTGTAAAAAGAATGGTGCAAAAAAACAAAAAATATCCAGTGAGCGGCAGTTCTGAGGATGGAAACACCTTGTTGATGAGGGAGGTCAACGGAGAATGGCCAGACTGGTTTGAGCTGACAGAAAGGCTACGGTAACTCAGATAAACCCTCTGTACAATTGTAGTGAGCAGCATACATGGCCTGGCCAAAAAATAAAGTTGCAGTTTGGATTTAAATAAGCAGTTACTTAAGAGCCTATAATTGGATCATTATTGCAGTGATTAATATGTTTCAGTTTCATAAAATTAAGTCAGCGGAATACCTGAATTTACTGAATGATCAGGTTATCCCATCAATGGATTTTTTCTTCCCTGAGGCCACAGGCATATTCAAGGATGACAATGCCAAGATTCATCTGACTCAAATTGTGAAAGGGTGGTTCAGGGAGCATGAGGAATCATTTTCACACTCATTGGCCACCACAGAGTCCTGACCTTAACCCCATTGAAAGTCTTTGGGATGTGCAGGAGAAGACTTTACAGAGTGGTTAGACTCTCCCGTCATCAATACAAGATCTCGGGCAAAAATGAATGCAACTCTGGATGGAAGCAAATGTTGTGATGTTGCATAAGGTTGTCGAAACAATGCCACAACGAATGCGCACTGTAATCAACGCTAAAGGCAAAATGAAATATTAGACTATATGACTTTTTTTTGGCCAGGCAGTGTAGCATCTCAGAATGCACAACATGTCGAACATTGAGGCGTATGTGCTACAACAGCAGAAGACCACGTCGAGCACTTCATTAGGACCATAGTGCTCCTAATAAATTGCTCACTGAGTGTGTACATATACAGCTCTGAGACCACTGCAAAATAATCAGTTTCTCTGGATTTACTATTTATAGGTATGTGTTTGAGTATTTTTATTCTATAAAGTACTGACAACATTTCTCCCAAATTCCAAATAAAAATATTGTCATTTAGAGCATTTAATTGCAGAAAAAGACAACTGGTCAAAATAACAAAAAAGATGCAATGTTTTCAGACCTCAAATAATGCAAATAAAACAAGTTCATATTAATTTTTAAACAACACAATACTAATTTTTTAACTTAGGAAGAGACATCAGTATTTGGTGGAAGACATCAATATTTGGTGGAATAACCCTGATTTTCAATCACAGCTTTCGTGCGTCTTGGCATGCTCTCTACCAGTCTTCACATTGCTGTTGGGTGACTTTATGCCACTCCTGGCGCAAAAATTCAAGCAGTTCAGCTTTGTTTGATGGCTTGTGGCCATCCATCTTCCGTCTAATAGTTTTAGATGGTGTATAGCATGTAACATTGCAATCATGAAATAAGCATGCAGACATGTCAATGGTGAAACATGCCCAAATGCCTTGTGACCCACTTCCAACATTTTCCATTTTCAATTTGACTTCCTGTATTTCAGACAAAAACGCAGAACTAATGCAAATCAGGAGAGTTAACATAGTGAGTGGAAACTTTTCTCTCTGTAAACCACATTTCCAAGGACTATATAATTTTTCAGTTTTTTATTTATTTAAGTTATTTTAGAAATTTTAGATTTTCCTTCATGTTCTGCATCATGAAAGTGTATTTTGTGAGCTGACAACTCTCATAAGATAGGAGCATTTGCTGATTTAAGGGCAATTCAGTCTCTTTAAACACACCTCAGTGATTTCCAACCAGAGTTGTGGTTTAGGGTCTCCAACCACTCACAAGTGTTCTTCAGTCAAGGCTGAGGAATTTGGTGCAATTCTTCCTCTAATGTTTAACAGCCAAAACATCAGCCTCTAAGATTAATCAAGAACAGACCTTGTGAGAAGATATAACTCATTTGATCGACAAATTGCCAGAGCTATAGCAGCCCATTAAGATTTCTGTTCTTATTTGGTTGATTTTAAATTGTTTCTCTTGTCAGTTAGAACAAGTCCAAGATTCATTTGCTGGTGAGAACAATCAAATTCTAAATGGTAAACAAAATCAGAGAGTCTATGGGTTATTGGTTTGTGGGCTTGCATAAAAAAAATAGAATTCATGACTGGGGAGACCTTAGCTCTGTTCCAAATCCTAGTGAGATGCCTTGCTTTCTACAGCCTACAAAGATGGACAACCTTCTAATGTAGTATCCTAACTGTAACAGACTCTTAAAAGTGGAATTTGATTTGGAACGCTTTTCATAGGCAGCAACTCTGTGTGCCACTCAAATAATGTCTGCCATCTCTGATTAATTTATATTTGCTTATTGCAAATCATTATGTGATTATTGCTGCATTAGGGCAGAAATATGCTTTATGCAAGTATGCGTATGCCAACGCACGTTCTGGTTGAACATGCTAAACGTGATTTCTTGCATTACTGTGGTGGTAAAAAACCTCAAGTGGGTGATAGAGTTACTCAAAGTCTGAGTCATTAAACTGTACGTGTTATCATTCAGGTAAGTTGCTATAAATATATTGACTTTACCTTACTTGCTCAGTAATATTCTCTTCAAATTTTTGCTCCGCCATTACGAGGGGTGGGTAAAATTATAGATTTTCCGATGCATCATGATCTTCGTTTGAACGATCTTGATATCGATTCTTAAATCCCAAGATTGATCTTTCACTCTATATGGCAACCCTCTATAATGCAAGTAAATCACTCGCATGTGCAACCAAATCTCACGCTATGCAACTAAAACTGTCTATGATTTGCCACTGGCTGGTAAATGTTCAGATTTCACTCACCAGTGATTACGTAGTATACTGGAGAAGACATTATAAGCACAGAGGTCCTTTTACTGTGTGTGGATAGTGAAAGTTTGGTTTGACTCGACAAAGACGAGATCCACAGATCCATATGCCATTGAATAATGTCTCTTTTAATAACTTTTCTGTTTTTTTTTACAGTCAGTTGTTGATTAAAAAATAAGAAAAAAAAGACTTTTTTAATTCTAATCACACATGGATGCGCTGAAGAAATTACACATGTCTTCTCTCATAAATGTGCTCACTGGCTGATGTCGCTAGTCTTAAAGAGACAGTACCAATTAAGCATGTGTTCTACATTTCAATACAAATTATTTATAAGTAAACAATAAAAATGTAACAAAAATATATAAGCAACATAATATATGCAATTTCAAGACATTAATTGATGGAATAGACTGAATTTGAAAATTTTTCAAGCTAAAATGTGACCAATTTGATGAAAAATTATTGATAAAATGTCATTTGTAAAAAATGTTTTTTTTTTTTTTTGTGTGTGTGGATTTTTTCACCCAATTTAGAATACCCAATTCCCAGTGTGCTTTTAAGTCCTCGTGGTTGCGTAGTGATTCGCCTCAATCTGGGTGGCGGAGGATGAATCCCAGTTGCCTCCGTGTCTGAGACCATCAACCCGTGCATCTTATCACGTGGCTTGTTGAGCGCGTTGCCACGGAGACATAGCGCATGTGGAGGCTTCACGCCATCCACTGCAGTATCCGCGCTCAACTCACCACACACCCTACCGAGAACGAACCACATTATAGCGACCACAAGGAGGTTACCCCATGTGACTCTACCCTCCCTAGCAACCAGGCCAATTTGGTTGCTTAGGAGACCTGGCTGGAGTCACTCAGCACACCCTGGGATTTGAACTAGTGAACTCCAGGGGTGGTAGCCAGCGTATTTTACCACTGAGCTACCCAGGCCCTGTCATTTTTAAAATTTATATTTTAGAATTGTACCTAGAAGGATTGCCTAGAAGGTTACTTTATAATTAAGAGCATTAGCTGAGAGAGAATTTATTTCTATGTAAGCAAAATGGACATTGTAACAGAAAAGTACCCATATGAAACGGTATTGAATCGAATCAAGATCGGAATCGAATCGAGAGATCTGGATCAATACCCAGCCCTATCCATTACCATTACAGTAGTTGACTTGAAAGAAAAAAAATTTTCACAGAAGTGGACAGTTCACACTAATGTCAAATATAGGACCCCTTGTGACAACTCGTACTTGTGTTGTGTTCTGATTTGCGTTCGGACACATTTTGTATCACGACAATGCACAATTTCAAGCTTGTGTACCTAGAAGACATTATTTTGAGCATTTTCAGTGCTTCAATAAGGAACGGGTATTTTTCAAGCATTTCGCCGTCCGTTGAGGGGACGCATTTGAGCATTTTGCTGCTTCAGTACGGGACACCATACCTTCCCCTTTGAGCATCTAGATGCTAAAATACAGGACAATCTTAATTTCAGCCAAAATATGCAATGTCCCGGCTAATAAGGGACAGTTGGCGACCTTAGTGTTAATGTACTTGCGCAGAGTTTGTTTTGGCCTTTGCAATTTGACCAAACTAAGGTGTCTTAAAAGGTGGCATAAAGTTGCTGCCTACATTTTGGAACACCCATCATGGCTAAAATGCCTTAAATGCCTTAAATGTCTTAAAATGCTGTCCAGTTTGGCAGCTCACTTGGTTTTGGAAAAGAGCTCTTTATGTTGGACTCTCTTTGGTGAAATCAACAATTACAGAGGTGAGATGTAGTTGTAAAAAAGGCTTACTGTAACTATTGCCGTCTGAAATATGTTATAAATGTGTTGGGAATGCATTTCTGAGTAAATGGGGTATGACAGACATTTTCCAGGCTGTCATGCTTTCCACATTTTCTCAAATTAGAGTGAATTGGTATCCATGTCTTTTGTGAAAACAGGCAAGCAGACACACACAAATTAATAATTCAGCCTTCCTTTTCATTCAAACTTTGCATGGCCAAGTTCTCCTGAAGCTCTTTTTGTAGCTTACCTGAATTATACCATAATTTTAAAAGTGATTCACACATTATTACAATTTCTTTGAAGACAGTGTCTGTGAGTTATTCCAACTAGTTAACAAAATACTCTAGAGCAGTGATTATCACACAAGGTCATGTGTTGTGTACTCCAGAGGGTACTTAGAAAGATTTAAATTTTGCTTGTTAAATTTCCTAGAAATTACGACTTGAAAATATTAGGGAGGTCAATAGCTTAAAATAACGGTAACACTTTACAATAAGTTTATAAATGTTAACATTAGTAAATTCATTAGGTATCATGAACTAACAATAAACAATATATTTTACAGAATTTATTACTCTAGGTTAATATTAATGTATAAAAAATGTATTGTATTTCAGGTTAGTTCATTATACATTTATTTACTAACCATATATAAAATATACAACTTTTAATTTTGAAAATGTTTTAGTATATGTTGAAATTATCATTAACCAAAATGTGCTAAAAAAAACTACTGTTCATTGTTAGGTCATGTTATCTAATGTAGTTAACTAATCTTAATGAATACAAACTTATTGTAAAGTGTTACTAGGATGACTAATTATGATAAATATAATTTTTTCAGTTTCTTATTAAGGAAACAAAACAAAATATGTGTAATGTGTGCAAGTTAAATACATTTGTAGATGACACTTCTAGCGATTGTTTTTATTTAAAAGGGACTTAAATATTATTAATTATAATGCTAAATGATATTCAATATAATATGAGTAAAAAAAGCACATTCGTGGTTTGGTGTCGATGAAGGGGTCTTACTGATGGGGCTGTGGAGGTACATAAGACATAAAAGCTTGGGAAACACTGCTTTAGAGAGGTTGTTGTGGTTTAGTCTTTGTTTCTCACCCACCTGTCTCCCAGCCTCACTGTTATGCTGGTTCATAGTGAGCAGTGCGTCCTCCCTACGGGCTGATATGTTCTTCACAGAATTGTCGATGAAGCGTCGACTGAACCAAGTCCCATAGGCGATGTCATCAGAGCAGCCGCCCCAGTGCCAGCCCTCTGTGAGTGAACCGCTGCCCGACAGGCTGGTATCACATGAACACTCCGTCATATTTCCCGCACTGCAAGAGCGAGTGACTGCGTGAACCAGTCCAGCGGCCATTACTGCGTAGATAAACGCTGTCTCCTTCGTCCCTTATAAAACAATAAAAAAAGAGAACATAAGTACAATACAAATGTTCAAACCACCTGAAAGTACAAAAATGTAAAATATGTAACAGTGGGACATTTGTGAAAAGGAGTCCCAGTGCTGCAGTATCTGAGGGCAGAGGAGTCTGGGAATGTCTCTGACAGTCATACTGTCATACATACAATTACATATTGAGAAACAGTGGTAACAGTTTACAAGAAAGTTCTATTTGTTAAGTTAACATGAACGTACAATTAACAATACTTTTACAGCATTTATTAATCTTGGTTAATGTTCATTTCAACCTATAGTAGTACATTTTTAAAATCAAAAGTTGTAAATTTACATTAGTTAATGCACTATGAAATTACATGAACTAACAACGAACAATTGCATATTTGTATTATTAACATTAACAAATATTAATAAATGCTGTAAAAAAAATATATTGTTCATTGTTAGTTCAGGATACATAATGCATTAACTAATCTTAACAAATGGAACCTTATTGTAAAGTGTTACCGAAGCTATGTATACAGGAGTGTACGCGCGGGTGTGGGACATTTTGGTTTAACGTGAGAACAGATGAGACAGGACTGAGTCTTAAAAAAACTGTAAGTCCTTTAAACCGAAAAATTTATATGTTCAACTAAGTCTGGATATTGTACTGCAAGTAAATGGCTCAGATGTTCATTTCATGCAAAGGCATATGATGGAATTAAAGGTTATTTACATTAGGTTAAATTAAGAATGAACTGGATCGCGCTAAAATTTGTATCTCTCTTTTCAACAACCTCTTTAAGTAATTTTTTAATTGGTAAGTTGGAGGCAAATGTATTATCTGTTTATCTTTAGGGCAGGTTTTTGACTGAATGGCTTTTAATTAATATATGCTAATATAACTAAAACATATAGACTAATTTAGTGAATATATGCCTGCTTAAATTTGATTTATAAGTAATTTTTATATTTTGCCTTGTGCACTCAATGCTACAGAAAAAAGAAAAAAACACTTTGGTGTATTTTCTTTCTTTTCCATGCAAGAGAGGTGACCAAAACATTAGAATAGAATAGAATAGAATAGAATAGAATAGAATAGAATAGGGGGTAGGCTCCAGCATCCCCCCATGACCCTAAACAGCACAAGCTGGTATAGAAAATAGATGGATGGGTGGAGAACAGAATAGAATTATAATGCATTTGTGAGTCTGATTTTAAAGGGTGTTTTTAGACACAATAGCAATTCATAAACTACAGATTCTCTTGATTTGACACGCTTTTAAAAGTAAACCACAGATGTGGATACATGAAGAGAAACATTTGTCAGATTCAGTTAATTCCTGTACCAGGCCTGGATTTAAGCTGATCTGGGACAACAACTTTGGGTTTGATCTGAAGGGTGGATTCTAAAAAATCAAGAAACAAGTTCTACGATTACAGGTCGACTCTTTGTTTTGTAATCAATTTAATCCTGTAGGCTTTAAATTCAGAATTGCACAGGACCAGCTGTAGACCATGGCACATTAAGTATGGACATAGTTAACTTAAAGAAGATGTGTTACAGCTGGTCCCCGAGTCAAATCACCTGAATCAGGATTTCAAATCTACCTTGCTAAATCTGTCGAGAGAGAGAGAGAGAGAGAGAGAGAGAGAGAGAGAAAGAATTTACATGTCAATTAAATAAATAAAAAATGCTTTTCAGATGCTTTTATATCATATACTGTATAAAAGACTTAATAGATGATATTAGTATAAGATATTTTACATATAAGTTTCCCATGCTTCTAAAGGAACTTCTAGAATAAACTGATTATCCCTGATTATTAGATTTGAAAGCTTTATAACAGTTAATATAACTTTCATTAATAGTCAAAACATCATAATGCAAAATAGAACAGTTCTAGACTACAACGTTCTATTTTGCTTTATGTTTTGATTAGAGAACATTATAATAAAAATGTAAATAACTTTTATCAATATGCCTTAATGTAAACAAATGCCATTATAATAATATAAAGCTTAACAGAATGTTGATGCACATTCAGTTGGAATTAAACTTTGATTCATATTTTTTCATCTATTTGAAACTACTAGAACATGACAAAATGTGAATCAAAGTTTAATTGTAACTAATTGTGCATCAACATTCTGTTAAGCTTTATATAAAACTATGTTTACATTAAGGCCTATTGATACAGGTTATTTAACTTTGAATCATAATGTGCTTTTACAGCATTTTTTGGCATTTAAATGATCCGAAATCATTACTGTCCAAGTTTCCACAAGCATGAGCCTCACATTTGGAGTATAGGCTATATTTTTCACCCATAAAATTATTTCTGAAAAGTGCTGTTCATGAACGTGTACTGATAACTTTAACTAACATTGTATAATGTTTATCAAATTATTATTTCGTGCACATTAAAACAAGCCTATTGCCTTTTGATTGCATGCATACCACTGGTGAGCTCGTAGCCGAACACGGACGGGTCCCGTCGGGTCGAGCAGTTCCAGCGCTCGTGCTTGAACTGCGTTTGGCACTCGGTGATGCCCAGGCGCGCGCCCTCTTTAACGCTCGGCAGAAGGTGCGGTTTGCGCGCGCACAGCTCCTTTTGCTTGAGAGATAGGGGCAAATGCGCGCACCCCATCTTCTCGGGCACTCCTACAGATGTGATGCCCAACCACCTGTGATGCGGAGCAGGGTGACACAAAGATCAGAAGCGGTTCTCTTCTCCTGTCGGCCTGGATTGAAATGCCATAACCAGGCCCGAGGAAAATGAAACAATTTTCAAAAAATCGTATCTAAAAATGTTAATTAATTATAGTTAAAAACATATATAATATAGCATCTATAATACTTACATCCAACTTCCCTGAGAGCACAGAGGGCAAATTGAGAGCCATATAAGGAATAAGTGGTGAATTACATGTATTCCAGAACCGGTGTGATCCATGTCCACTTCATTTAACAGAGCTTCTACACATAACCGTGTGAATCCTGAACTGGACGTTCGGACAAAGACGATTCATACCCGTTCACTACATTCTAACATCTATTTTATATAATCCACAAGCGACGCTTTTAACTTCATAAACCTCCTTTGTTTGTATCCATTAAGTCGGTCTTAGAACATTTTGTCTTGGTGTTTACAACAACGTTCAACTACTCACAACTTAACTTTTCCATCAGCGTGCGCTGATATAGACACAAACAGTTATATGCTCCTGATGAAGAAGGTGCAACTGAACGCTCTGCTGCCTAGCGCTGACGTATCGTGATTGGTGGAGCGGCTTATTAATATTCAATAGTGCGCCAGTTCTCAACAGTGATTGGACAGAGCGATAATCTTGGCGTGGACGCTAGTGAGAGAGGAAAGAGTTCGACTGATTGGCAGAAATAATGAATCCGTAATTTTAGCCGCTCAGTCGGGGTTTTTGTAATATTTAGTGTAGGCCTACTGTGTGAAGGATAAAAAACACGACTTGAATATTTAACAATAAAAATAAATACATACATTAAAAAAAAAAAAAAAAAAAAAAAAACGTTTAAAATAAAAAGGAAAATAGCAGGGAAATAAACAAAGAAATGTTTCGATTCCTCGTTATTTCCACAGGCCCAATTAGCTACTATTTAGCAGCCTATAAAACCGTAGACGAAAGAAATGCGATTTGGCGTGTGATATATTTTTTTCTCCCTCTTTCTCCACAAAAGGAAGTTATAAAGTACTAATAGTCATTTCGATCTTATAGAAACACTTTAAATTTCTGGTATGATTTAAACTAATTAAAAAAAAAAAAAAAAAAAAAAAAAAGAGAGAACATAAATCCAAATTAAAGAGAGCGAGAGAGAGAGAGAGAGAGCGAGAGAGAGAGAGAGAGAGAGCGAGATAGAAATAAACGAAATCCATTTCCTTGTAAAGTGAGAATTAGCTTTGACAATTATATAATCATTGTAAATAGACTTCTTGAATACATTTTAAATGGGTACTTTATTCAGTAAAATAGTCTATTTCTGTTTTTCATGAACTGCATATATTTGCTTTAGCTAAAACATTAATTGAAAGAGATTTATCACATTTGTAAACAGAAAACTCATCAAATAATATTGAATTTAAAGCCATTTAATAACCTTTTCCCTACGTTATTTCAAACAAAATTAGGTGACAAAGAACATTCCATTAATTCAAGAAACAATTACGAAAATGTAAATTTTTAATTGGGTTCAAGATTCTAGTGACATTGCATGTTGATTTAAAATATTTCATGCAGGCTACAACAATATTCAGCCCTTCGTTAACACCCAAAATATTTCTTATAAATTGATGTGACCCTCAAATACTGACACTGGTGGGAAATGGTTGTCAGGACTACACAGTGAAATATTAGACAGAATAATATAAGAGTTATCATGCTCTGGAATATTCATAGGTCAACACGGGTTCATATGAATTAATTTTACTTCATGTGGAAATAGCTTTCATGCCTATACCGAGTTCAGCTTAACTACTGGTGGGAATATAATTTTTATGGGATAATTCAAATAATTTTAGCTATTTTTTCCTCTCACAGACTATTTCCTGTTTAATGTAAATTATGGATAAATGAAACATGTCATACATTCCAGCAATTCAGAATAAACCCTGTACCAATATAAAAATACTTACCATCAAAACTTACAGAAACCATATAAATAGAACCTCTTTTTTGAAAACAGCATTTAAAACATTTTACATGGATTATTATGAAAGGCACTGGTAGAACACTGGTAAAAAACGAAACAGAGAAATATATGTGAAGAACATAAGACAGGTATTCTATAACATACAATATCTTTCATAAGACCTTTGGCATTAAAAAATACTTCATAAATACTTGCAAACCTGGTATGTAAAAGAAGGGGGTGTAAAGCTAGATTTCAAAACGTCGACAAGCTTCTATAAAAGTGACAGTGTGAGGCAGCGTCACTTTAAAGGCACTCCACAGCACCCGCAAAAACGTTTTCCAAAACATATTGGGAACATTTCAACTCATGCTCCAGCAGTAGCAGCATTGTGGGAACGTTGCATGAGCATTGCAGGAAAGTTTGTTGGCTGTTTGAAGGGACCGGGTGAGACACTGCAGCTGCCAAAGTCAATTTAGTAGGGCTTCAGTGGGTCTCACTGAACCCCACCCCCCTTTCCATCTGGAGCTCTCTCTCTCTCTCTCTCTCTCTCTCTCTCTCTCTCACACACACACACACACACACACACACACACACACACACACACACACACACACACATACACACACACAGAGTACCTAACCCATCCTTGTCCAATTTAACTCTTTGATCCAGAATATGGCTAAGTACATTTGGACCAATCTGTGTGCACTATGAATGCTTTCAAGAATAACTATACACTTTAGCCCTTTAATGCATTTTTATAACTGCTTTTTCTTCAAATACATATACATATTCACAACTAGTCATCACACAGATGCACTCTTTCCCACTGGATACACACACACACACACACACACACACACACACACACACTCAGCTTAGCGTCACCAGCCGCTAACTGTCTTTTTGTCACTGTTGGCGAAAGGTCCTGTTGACAGCTTGATTCACACAAATCCTGCTCAGTAGGATCTCTGAGTAGATCTTGTTTACTGGTCCTTTTACGTGGTAGGACACACTGGGTTGAGACAATGGATCCTCTTGCTGTTGTGGCCCCGTTGGCTCATTGGCCCTGAGTCCACTCTCTTCACCATGCCTCAAGATCTTCAGCTTTCTTTGGGAAGCAGCAGTCGTAAAATGAAGCTTATAGACCTGCATAGAACATACACTCACTAAGCACTTTATAAGGAAGTCTTGTACACCTACTTATTCATGTGATTATCTAATCGGCCAATCGTGTGGCAGCAGTGCAATGCATAAAATCATGCAGATACGAGACAGGAGCTTCAGTTAATGTTCACATCAACCATTAGAAAGGGGAAAAAATGTGATCGCAGTGATTTTGACTTTGGTATGATTGTTGGTGCCAGATGGCACAACGTAGAATAAACGTTTGAGTATTTCTGTAACTGCTGATCTCCTGAGATTTTCAAGCACAACAGTCTCTAGAATTTACTAAGAATGGTGCCAAAAAAAAAAAAAAAAAATCCATTGAGCGGCAGTTCTGCGGACAGAAACGCCTTCTTAATGAGAAAGGTCAATAGAAAATGGCCAGACTGGTTTGAGCTGACAGAAAGTCTACAGTAACTCAGATAACTACTCTGTACAATTGTAGTGAGCAGAACAGCATCTCAGAATGCACAACATGTCAAACCTTGAGGTGAATGGGCTACAACTGAAGAAGGCCATGTCTGGCACTTTATAAAGACCATAGTGTTCCTAAAAAAGTACTCAGTGAGTGTAGCTCCTTGCTCTACAAAATACTAATTGATTAAAAGTGACATTTCTTTTGAACACTAAACAACAAGAATAAATTGTAAAAGAGTAAAAATAAAAAATAAAAAAAAGCAAAAGTTACTCTAAAACTTGAGTTACAGACCTTAATATTGTGTGTCGCGGAGTTTGTCTTATCTAAATCTGCTGTCCTGTTGTCGGATGTGGCCGCTCGGCTGGGTTTGTGGGCAAAACTACGGTGACCTAAGTTTCAGATGTGAGCAGGTTAGCCGTTGCTACCACCACTTCACACACTTTGGAGCTAATACATCTGTTCCCAGCCTGCGCTTTATTGACTAATAAAAGCCTGCCTAATTGCTAATTACTCATTAAATGATCCGCCTGGCACTTTTAGGGTGAAGTAAAAAAGGAATGGCTTCTCTTTTAAAAGATTTATGGGGCTGGAAGCCTGGGAAGTGTTTCTAGAAGGATCTGTACCCATGTGTTTATATCTTGAGTGCAGAACAGTATCATTCATACACATGGATGTGTCAAACTTGAGAAAACAGAGTTCTGTGAGTAAAATTTTTACTCATGAATCATGATAATTTAATTACAGATACAAATTCATGGGATTAGCACAGAGGCCCAGTTTCAACAGCAAGCTTATTAACAGTGTTATGTTCTTTGGCTCTGTATGTTCGGTGGACTGCTGGATGACAATTCTTTAATAACATCTAAAAACATAGTGATTATTGGTTTTGGGAGATAAATGGGTAAATCTAACGAAAACCTGCCGAGAACATGTCCAAGTCACATTTCAACACAAAATCAAAAGAATGAAATAATTAATTATATTGTGCTTAAAGCTAAAGAAGCCTATTAATTAGCACATTTATGCTGATAAAAAAAAAAAAAATTTAAAAAAAATTCATTGTACAAAATTCTTTTATTTATTACAGTGAAGACAATTTGGGGGATAATGTGCTTAATTATCATAAAAAAATAATGTTTCAATGCAAAATAAGGCTAATTTGTTATTTTCATCCTTTGATTTTGGAGTGAAAAGATACTGACCCAGGTATGTTTTTGTGAGATTTATCCAAACATTATGCTAGTTTTTATTCTGATCTAGAACTTGGTTACAGTTAGTACAACCCTAAAGGTATAGTTCACCCAAAAATAAAATTCACCCTCATGCCATCCCAGACGTGCAGGACTTTCTTTCTTTTGCAGAACACAACCAAAGATTTTTTAGAAGAATATCTCATCTTTGTTGGTCCATACAAGTGAATGGTGGCCAGACCTTTGAAGGTCCAAAAATCACATAAAGGCAGCATAAAGTAAACAAATGACTCCAGTGGTTAAATCTATATCTTCATGATAGGTGTGGGCGAGAAACAGATCAATATTTAAACACTTTTTTTTACCGTAAATCACCACTTTAACTTTCAAAATGTGAAAGAATGTGAAAGTGTAGATTTTAGTATTCAAAGGTCTGGTCACTATTCACTTGCATTGTATGGACCTACAGATCTGAGATATTCTTCTAAAAATCTTCATTTGTGTTCAGCAGAAGAAATAAAGTCATACACATCTGGGATGGCATGAGGGTGAGTAAATGATGAAAGAATTTTCATTTTTGGGTCAAGAAAGTACACATGAACACCTTATGAAATTTTACCTCATGGAAATGGCAGGCACACCGTCCCTGCAGGAACTCTTTGTATCGACCCATGGTGATGCTAAGAGTGTCAATGACCTCGTATCCAAGATGTTTGGCACTTTCCAGAATATTCTTGTTCACATTATAGAGTTCTTGCACTCCACTCTAGAAACATAAAGAAAATAAGAGGACAAAGACACATTAATAAATGCCTGACCAATAAACATCTGAACAATATCCAGTCCATAGAATTGAGAGCTGTCCTATAAAGAAAGAGCATTTCTATGGATGTTTCATGAGCTCCACTGATTCTTACCAGGGGAAGGGAACGAATACCATCCACAGACAGATGGAAACCCATTCCTAAAGACTTCACCACCACTATGATGTTCTGAAGACCCTCCCTTTGAGAAAAATCAGAGCTATGAAGTTAAATGTTTATGCCTTTTTCAAAGTCATTATCTGCATCACTAGCCATAAACAGAAATGCCCATGGCTCTTGTATTCAGTTGAACTAAGAAATTTTGGAACAACCGTCAAGTGGCAAATCACACAACACAAAACCAGCAGGCCAGGAATGAAAGGTTTGGAGAACATACCAGGCTCTGCCTTCAGAAGATTGTCAATTACAGTGTGGTTACTTGAGCTGCTGAGAATGGTTTTGTGTATTTCAGTACATGTGTGTGTGAATGTTACCTCTCTAAGACCTGTTGAATGGTTCTCAGATGGTTCAGGTTCAGCCACTGCACCCCTCCAGCGACCAGTACTGTCTGAGGAGAGTTCTCCAAGGGTTGTGACCTGCCCGGTGTCAGTTGTTACAGAGTTAAAGGTTAAAGGAATAGTTCACCCAAAAATGAAAATTTGCTGATAATTTACTCACCCACAGGCCATCCAAGATGTATCTGAATTTCTTTCTTCATCAAAACAGAATTTAAGACTTTTAGGATTTCATTTCAGGCCTCCTCCTCTAAACAATGCAAGTGAATGTCCTCCATTTTTTGACGGTCCAAAATGCATATTTAGGGTGCTTCAAAATAATCCACACGTCTCCAGTCGACAAATAAAGCTCTTTTGAACCCAAACGATTCATTATTTTTAGAAACAATACGATACTTATATACTTTTTAACTACAAATGTCCGCTTTGGTACATCTCTGTGACATGCGTTCATGAGAGTGATAACGTAAGCTCATTGGTAAGGTCATGCGTCACGTGGAGGAGGAGGCAGGAAGCGCGTCATTGTTTACAAGAGAAACTTTTGCCATTCACAAACCAAAACAGTCCAAAACAATTTCAAAATAATACAAAATAAAATAAAAAATCATTTCCAAATAATAATAAAAAAAACCCCAATGTAAACAACGACGCGCTTCCTGCCTCTTCCTCTACGTGACGCACGACCTTACCAACGAGCTTTCATCATCACTCTAATGAACGCACGTCACAGAGATGTACCAAAGTGAACATTTGTAGTTAAAAAGTAAATAAGTATTGTTTTGTTTCTGAAAATAATCAATCGTTTGGGTTCAGAAGAGCTTTATTTGTCGACTGGAGTCGTGTGGATTATTTTGATGCACCCTAAATATGCATTTTGGACCGTCAAAAAATGAAGGACATTCACTTGCATTGTTTAGAGGAGGAGGCCTGAAATGAAATCCTAAAAGTCTTAAATTCTGTTTTGATGAAGAAAGAAACTCAGATACATCTTGGATGGCCTGAGGGTAAATTATCAGCTAATTTTCATTTTTGGGTGAACTATTCCTTTAAAGATCAGCACTACATCCTAAAACCATAATCAACAATCCATGGCAGGAACTGACACACAATTCCAAGTAAAAAAAAAGTGTCTTCTCAAACACAAACCATTTAGTTTTTCACCACTAAAACAAGTTAAGTGCATACGAAAAAGCATACATTTTCAGAGACAGACCGATAGTCACATAATTTGCTATAATTTCTGTAATATTTGCTCTGCAGATAAATTGCGAAATTATAATTATTATTGTATTCATAACGCATCCTATGTTTTTATTGTTGCAGTCTAATGATTATTTAGTGTATATACTGTATATTATATGTATATATATATTTCTGCTTAATTCTTAGACTTCAATAATAATAATAATTTAGCAATTTATTTGCAAAGAAAATGTTATGGAAATGATTATGCAGAAAATTGTGACCATTAAAAAATATTGGTCAAACTGACTATTGGTCTGTCACTGAAAGTGACAAATGCTGTCTGTCCATCCGTCTGTCTATTTTTCTATTTTTCTATCTATCTATCTATCTATCTATCTATCTATCTGTCTATCTATCTGTCTATCTATCTGTCTGTCTGTCCAGTGTCCGTTAATCCATCCATCCATCCATCTATCTATCCTGTATTATTATTATTATTATTATTATTCTATTTTATATTGTAGTAGGTTTCACAGAAACATATAACAGGTTTACATACAGCAATAAAGCTTTGACTTGACAGATGCACACACAAACACACTCAGTCTATGCCCTCAAACATCTGTGTTTCATATCCCAGTCCTCTTCCCACATCAGTAGCCATGTGAGATCAGCAGTACACTGAGCCAGCAGCGGTTACAGTCCCTGCAGAGATACACTGATCTGACACATGGTCTTTCAACCACACACACTCATACACACAGCCCACATCCTACCATCAAACACACAGCCAAAGTCATTATGTGTGTTAACAAGGCCTTTGCCACTTTAGACAGACACCAAACCAGCTCATTCACAGTTGCAAGGGGGCACATGTAGACAAACATCAGCAGGTTTACTAAGCTACATGGGGACATACCATAGATTCATCTATTGTTTTTAAATAAAGCCAGTTATACAGACCTCACTATAAGCTGTTGCAGAGCTCTTTGAAAGGTGGGTCTCTGGGCCTTTGGCAGCCAGAATTTCGGGTAATATGAGTAACTGACGATAGTTCGGCCCTGATTAAGGTTGTGATAGACGATAGTGTCGTGGGCTTTATCCCAGTCCTCTAACGTGATGTTCACTCTCTCCATCAGGTAGTACATCATCCCTCGATTGGTGGAGTCACCGATGAACAGAATCTGAAGGGAGACATATTGTGAGACTAAAGAAGAGTAAAACATCTCCATTCTGATTAAACTCTAGAGACTGTTGTGCATGAAAATCCCAGGGGATCAGCAGTTACAGAAATACTCAAACCAGCCCATCTGCTCCAACAATCATGCCATGGTCGAAAACACTGAGATCACAATTTTCCCTATTCTGATGGTTGATGTGAACATTAACTGAAGATCCTGACCTCTATCTGCCTGATTTTTTGCACTGCACTGCTGCCATAAAATTGGCTGATTAGATAATTGCATGAAGTAGGTGTACAGGTGTTCCTAATAAAGTGCTCAGTGAGTGTATACAGTATATACACATAGTATATATCCACACACGCACACACACACACACACACACACACACACAAATTGTGGACCTCCACAAGTCTGGTTCATCCTTGGGAGCAATTTTCAAATGCCTGAAGGTACCATGTTCATCTGTACAAACAATAGTACGCAAGTATAAACACCATGGGACCACGCAGCCATCGTACCGCTCAGGAAGGAAACACATTCTGTCTCTTAGAGATGAATGTAGTTTGGTGCAAAAAGTGAAAATCAATCCCAGAACAACAGCAAAGGACCTTGTGAAGATGCTGGAGGAAACAGGTAGACAAGTATCTATATCCACATTAAAACAAGTCCTATATTGACATAACCTGAAAGACAGCTCAGCAAGGAAGAAGCCACTGCTCCAAAACCACCATAAAAAAGCCAGACTACTGTTTGCAAGTGCACATGGGGACAAAGATCTTACATTTTGGAGAAATGTCCTCTGGTCTGATGAAACAAAAATGTAACTGTTCGGCCATAATCACCATCGTTATATTTGGAGAAAAAAGGGTGAGGCTTGCAAACCGACGAACACCATCCCAACCGTGAAGCATGGGGGTGGCAGCATCATGTTGTGGGGGTGCTTTGCTGCAGGAGGGACTGGTGCACTCCACAAAATAGATGGCATCATGAGGAAGGAAAATTATATGGATATATTGAAGCAACATCTCAAGACATCAGCCAGGAAGTTAAAGCTCGGTCGCAAATGGGTCTTCCAAATGGACAATGATCACCAAGCATACCTCCAAAGTTGTGGCAAAATGGCTTAAGGACAACAAAGTCAAGGTATTGGAGTGGCCATGACAAAGCCCTGGCTTCAATCCAATAGAACATTTGTGGGCAGAACTGAAAAAGCTTGTGCGAGCAAGGAGACCTACAAACCTGACTCAGTTACACCAGTTCTGTCTGGAGGAATGGGCCAAAATTCCAGCAACTTATTTTGAGAAGCTTGTGAAAGGCTACCCAAAATATTTGACCCAAGTTAAACAATTTAAAGGCAATGCTACCTAATATTAACAAAGTGTATGTAAACTTCTAACCCACTGGGTATGTTATGAAAGAAATGAAAGCTGAAATAAATCATTCTCTCTACTATTATTCTGACATTTCCAATCTTAAAATAAAGTAGTGATCCTAACTGACCTAAGACAGGGAATGTTTTCTATGATTAAATGTCAGGAATTGTGAAAGAGTTTAAATGTATTTGGCTAAGGTGTATGTAAACATCTGACTTCAACTGTATATACATATACTGTATATATATAATATTGTTATTTATGTGTATCAGATTACAGACAACACACACACATACACAGTTTCCATATCAACATGACACTGGAGCCAAACACACAACTGATGCAACTAATGCCACACAAGAGCTCAGACAAAATTTTGGCCCCTGGCTCTCAGTGCTCTGTCCCTCCACATTGAGGACAGAGAAACCAAGGGATGAATGGGGAAAAATTAGAAAATAATAGGAGGAAAGAAGTAAACATATGTCATTATAAGAGCAAAAGTTATCATGTGCTCTGTTCAGATCACATTTGCCATGAAGCAGTTCACAAGAGTCAGATGAGCTGGAATGTTTGTGTATGTGTGTTTGTGTATGTGTGTGTGTGTGTGTGCGTACATCTTGGAGGTTAAGTTGGCAAGAATGCCAGTCTAAATCACGAGATCTCAGAAAGCGGTCATAGGCTGACACTGTAGTTTGTCGATATGCTCATACGATTAAGGATACATACTTTCAGCAGGAAGTCAGACTTTGAAACTTCCTGGCACTCAATAGTACTAGAACTCAACAGAACTTGCTAATGATTTTAAAGCACCTTTCAGACAAACAGCTTTAGTTAAGTGATCAAAACTATGAAATAACACATATTGAGGTATGGGAATTATGTACTGGCTAAAAATGTTACACAAATCAAAACTTCTTCGAAGTACCCATACTTTGGGTAGATTATAGTTCTGCACATTCTCTCAACCAACTTCATGAGGCGCCTCCTGGGATGTGTTTTAAACAGTATTGAAATTGATCCCATGTATGCTGGCTACTTGTTGGCTGCTTTTCCTTCACTATCTGGTCAAATTAATCAATTAAAAAAAGAATTAATTAAAACATTAATATTGTAATGTAATTTTATATGAAGGTAAGCACAGTTTATTTTTGTCTACAAAACTAATTTCAAGCATTTAAACATACACCTTTAGATCAATAGGTTTTTTAAATAAATCATAATAAACTTCAGTCAAGCTGTGTGATCGTGACAACCTTAAGCTCTTTTCTTTGCAACTATTTTTCCTTAAGAACCACTCTTTGCCTGTTTCTAAAAGTTTTAAAAGCTAGCTGGATCAGTTCAAGAGTCAGAGGCTGTGGTTTTTCTGTTTCTGCATGAGCATGGGCCCTTGTGTAGTGAGGCTATTTGTTTGTGTCAGGGCTGATCTTGCGAGTCTTCAATTGAGATGGGGTGGAAACAGCCCTGCTGGGAGGATAAGCACTGACAGTGTTTGATGCAACAGCTTCAAAACCCCTGGTGGGCTTAAAGCAATAATTTAACAACACACAAGAGTGAGAGTTTTCCCTAGTTTGTCCTCAGATAGCATTTTCTTCTCCAAAATCTTTTTCTTCTCTTCTCTCCTTAGGAATGTACAACATTCTTATATGTGCAGATATTAAAACAGCAGTGTAAATGAATCGTGTTTGCTGTGAGCTAAGCAGCTGTAGTAAAAGCTCAGCACCTGCTGCTAAACTCTGATCAACAGCTGCTCACTGCCACTGGAACTGCAATGCTATCTGAGCTGCCCGGCTGTCATATTAATTTATTATTTAGTACTATACATACACACACATATGACAAAGCTGTCAGCTCGATTTTTGCTTTTTTGAAAGAAAAGGAATGGCCAGACAAAATGATTTTTTTTTTCTTTTGTAGTCAATATTATGCCAGAAATGCTGTCGATTGAGCTAAACTTGTATTGAACCTGGAATATTCCTTTACACCTAATAGTATAGATGGCAAAGCCTATTTTTTTATTTTATTTTAAAGACCAAAGATCCAAAAATGTTTTTGTTTTTTTTTTACCCAATTTGGAATGCCCAATTCCCAGTGCGCTTTTAAGTCCTCGTGGTCACGTAGTGATTCGCCTCAGTCCGGGTGGCAGAGGATGAATCCCAGCTGCCTCCACGTCTGAGACCATCAACCCGTGCATCTTATCATGTGGCTTGTTGAGCGTGTTGCCACGGAGACATAGCACATGTGGAGGCTTCATGCCATCCACCGCAGCATCCGCGCTCAACTCAACACGTGCCCCACCGAGAACAAACCACATTATAGCGACCACTAGGAGGTTACCCCATGTGACTACCCTCCCTAGCAACTGGGCCAATTTGGCTGCTTAGGAGACCTGGCTGGAGTCACTCAGCATGCCCTGGGATTCGAACTAGTGAACTAGTGAACTCCAGGGGTGGTAGCCAGCGTCTTTTACCACTGAGCTACCCAGGCCCCCAGACACTCTTGTTCTTTACCTTCCTGTCCATCATGCAGGTTTGTAACTGAGGTTGGTCCAACAAAGGGTGATAACAGCTGTCGGGTTGCCAGGCAACCTCTCTCCAATCACAGGTCCTATTGTCCGAGCAGCTTAGGCATGGGACGACCCAACGAGCTGATGGGGATGGAAAATACATTCTGTCAAACATTCTTTATACAGGATTGTAATACATTCCATTACAAAGTTACTCAAATGACAGTGTTGAAATTTGATCCACACTGACGTGAATCTCTACGAGCCCTATAACAGGTTTATGTTCACCATAAAAATTTTGAATTAGGTGTGACACTCCACTAAGACACACGTGATCAGTTTCATGATTTAAAATGATGAGGTAAAATCAGTTGGGATCTGCACATTAAATACAACAAAAACTTCTCTTTTTCTTGTCTTTAGTTGCTCTTTATCTCTGGAACTTTGTTAAATGTTGTGATCTCTATTTCATATTTCTTTTAAGCTTGCTGAAAAAACATTTTATTCCCATTTATTTGCCAAATAATTCTGAATTATTGTGCAAGTGGTGTCATATTTGTAAAGTTGTTTAAAAAAGTAGATTTTAAAATGCAGATTTTTGAAAAGGTCCCTGGTTTCAGAAAAAAGTAACCTGGAAGAGGCTATGTCAGACACATGCATACAGTGTGTAGTAAGCCCATCTTAAACAGTTCAAGTCATTCCCCTCTGACTTTGAAGCGCTGTCCTGCTGAACATGACATTTTTCATTTTTTAAGCACTGAAACCTCTTCCAAACTCCTAACCTGGTAGTTTTAAATCTAAAAGGCATATACTATAGCAAATGAAAAAACACACAGAGAGGAACAACTAACTTAAAAAAACCCTGTATGAAGTAAATATATTTCCCCCCAAAAAATCAGTGTAGATGCCTTACATTATAATTAGCAATGATTCAACTGAAGCAATGAATCAGTGCATTATCACACTATAAATGCTGCCACATAAATTACTAAACATAAGCAAACCGTTCCCATCCTCCACTGGAGTGGCTAATAGACTGCATACATTTTGTGTTAATATAGCCAAGCACATGACAGACTACTTTACAGCTGAAATATACATTATAGGGCCAACTCCTTATATACAAGAAAAACAGAAGGAAAATAAATCAATCATCTACAAAAGTATTTTCAAAGACAGGACTGACTGTATATGAGTTACTATCATGTGTACGAAACGACAGAAGGCTGTGAATCTGACTGAAGGAAGTTTCAGACTCAAATTTCAGATATTTTAATGTAGCCCATCACCAAAGCAATCCCTTTAGTTTAGGTTAAACACCTGTGGTTACTCTGCTAGGACACCTGTGTGAATTTTAGGGGAACTGACTTCATACATTGACTAAAAATCAAACGGTTTAAAGTTGGTTTAAAGTAATTGCAATAATGACTAAGAAAAGTGAAGCTAGAAAAGGTCATTGTTTGTTTTCAGAATGCAATGACATTCCAAAATTTTAAATTACATTTTTGGGCCACTGTATGTTTTAAACTACGGAATGTGGATAAACCTACCAGGCTCATCTCCTGATAAACAAGGCCGAGGTAATGCCTGGGCCTCTTCTGATGATCTCACTCCTGAAACAGGCTCCAAACCACACGGCTGATCTGGTCTGACCACCAGGCCACAGTCCTGCTCAAATAAAGGGAAAAGAGGAACAGAAAAGAATAAATGGGTTTGAGTCTGAAAAGAAATTCTGAGGTGAAGTTCTACAAGGTCAATATGACGGTTGCACCATTCTGTTAAAAAGCGAAGCACCCAAGACAATAAAATGAAGCCCTTTGATGGCCAAAGATTGAGTTGTTGTGAACTTTCCATAGCTTTTTTCACCTGTACATTTTTCCTTTCTCACTTTCCACCTTCGCTTTCATGTGACCATGTACAAGAGGTTCCTCACGAATGACTTAAAGCAGGCACGCCACCTGACGCCTTCCCTGCCCTTCGGCCTAGCCCCTGTGTTAGAGATCAGAGGTCAAACAAACCTAAAAGGCTAAGTGACAGCAGCAGGCCTGCTCCGCCGACCCCCGAGGTCCCTCACAGGAGCCATCGGGTCTGGCTCCACTTCAGAGGACCAGCGGTCCAACCCTAGTATGTCCCACTCTCCATTCACCGTCTCTTTTGCCCCCTTCTTAAACACTTTGCACAGGAGCTTCTCAAAGCCACGTAACATTCCCCAAGCTCCCGCCGCTGTTCTCGACAAAGTGCCACAAGTCAACTTAACAGGGATTTTCTTGTTCGTACCTGCACACAGTGCGTGCGTGCAAACACGGACGGCCTTTTGATTCTGGGACGGCTGGCATAAATCAGCAAGCTCGCCCGAGCCCTGCGGAAACCGCTTGGTGCTTTATGCAGCAGAGCCGGCAAACTTTAGCATCCCCTCGGAAAGGAAAGCGATTATAATTAAACCACAGTGAGAGGGCAAAGGAATGTAAAATTCATAAATCCTTCGTTTTATCTCTGTCATCTATCATTTTTTCATTCCCCGGAGAAGAAAAATATGGAATAAAGAGTTTCATCCAAGGTCAGGATCTTTCGAGTTTGTGCGGTGATGGTTTAGCAGAGGAGCTGTAATACTGTGATCTCCAGTTCATTTGCTGATGAGAGAGCTTGGTATTCAGATGATACATCCGTTTGACTCTACAACCAGAAAATAATGAATCAAAAGCCTCTTGTTAATGAGGATTTCACAAAATAGAGATCAGGACAAACATAAGAAAATGATAGGGTGGGTTTGGGGGAAAGAAAAAGTGAAAAAAATTGTTTAGAGGGAATATTACTGTATTTATTAATTCTCTCAAAGTAATTATCAGGTTCTGTGAAATGACTTTTGGTGTATAGTGCAATGTGTGTGCATTTTCCAGAGTGTGTGAACATTTAAAGCTCTGAAAGCTCGTCCAATCCACTTGTGTTGCTCAGAGGGACCAGAGAGCAACAAAAACAGCAGTGTAATCTCCGTTGATCAAAGCGTGAGGCAAACCCGTGTTGATAGAAAAGCCTGGATTAAATTCATACATTAGATTGTGCTACCTGCGGCCACAGTGGTCAAGTCTCTTATATACCCCTTCAGATTCCTCAAGAAGCTTCTGCTTAGCTTTTATCTTTAAAAGTTTGTTTCAAGAGAGAGTCTTAAGCTCTCTGAAAGCAAGGACTCATACTTAACAAGGCTGTTTTAATAAGCCGTGATTGGAGATAAAGCTCTGTTGTAGTTGAATGAAAGACATCAATGTTGACAAGCAGGAGATTAGCAGTTTTTTGTCAGAGATCAGACATGTAAAACCATTCTAGTGGGATCAAGTGTCCTTCTGTACTGGATGAAAGCAACTGTCTATCAAAGTAAAACAGCAGAGTGACACAACAAAGGAAACGGAACAACATTCTTTTTTTTTAACTGACTATGCAAAAATTAGTTTTGGGGAATTTAGTTTTTTTTTTTTTTTTTTTTTTGACAATAGCTTCAGTTATTTTTGCTACTTTTCAAATGTCTTTTATTATGTACTGATTCAACAAAGTAATTGGCAATTTCCACCACACAGAACCTTTTTTTTTTCAATTAGTAAAAGGTCATAAAATCAGTATGCATATTAAATAATGGTAACACTTTACATTAAGGTTATATTTGTTAACATTAGATAACGCATTTTAAGGTAGCATGAACTAACAATGAACAATACTTACAGCATTTATTCATCTTATTTAATGTTTTTACATACAGTATATTTTACATGAAAAGTTGTATTGTTAATCAATATGAATTAACTTGAACAAACATTATTACAAACAATATTATTTTTGATAAATTAACATTAATAATTGTTCATTGCTAATTTATACCAACCATACATTTATTGTAAATTATTACCAAAATAATTAGCAAAATGCTGTTTAGATCCGTTTTAGATGGAGTTTAGCATATCATATGTCGCAGGACATGTCAGCTACCCAAAAGTATTTCATGTCAACTACCTTTGACAAAAAGGTAAAACATTTTCCTCAAATGTTAATGTTAAAATAGGTCGAACTTAATTACACAGACAGATCTCTTTGTGAGAACAGATAAACTAAGCACTGAAGAAAGCACAATTCTGACAATCTGCCTACCTCTAATTAATACAAAATGAAAGTGTTATTAAATTAAGCACATTATGCAAACAGCCATAAAGATGTCCCATCTGGTCATTCAAATGCAGCCTTTGTTATGAAAGATTGAAGTGGCTTTACAAATAGTGTTTCATGTAATACTGTGGATTGTAATCCTATAGAATTTTCATGCTGTCAGTCAAATCTCTAAGACTATAGACAGACTCTTGGGTTTCTTTTCAATTAGGCAAGTAAAAAAAACAGAAGCAGCATATCAGCCTAACAGAATAGAGAAAGAAAGAAGAGGTTTTTGTTTAGTGCAATTTCAAATGTTCTATTCCATCATTTTCAAGTTTAAAGAATAGAGTAATAAATATTAAAAAAGGATGAAAGGATTAACATTTTTGGGTGAACTTTGCCTTTTTCTTTGATTTCTTTGGAATGCAATTATTAATTTGGAATTATGTGGCATTTTCAGACCAAATCCATCAAAACAGTCAAAGAAAAGTCTTCTTGGACTACATGACAAACATAATTTGATATACTAATTTTATGAAGTACAGGTATATGAATGTTTGTCTCGTGGGCCCGTGGGTTTGTGGGTTTGTGGGTTTGTGGGCGAAATCATGAAAATGGTCCCACCGGTGTGAAAATTGTTACAACTTTAAAACATCCATAGAATCACTGCAAATGTGATGAGCATATTTTTTTAATAGAAAGCACTAAAAAAAAAGCACTATACTGTCTAGCTCGGTAGATGACAAATAACATGTTCAATAGATTTTTTTTCCCCAACATGAAAATGTTAGGTTAACATGCATGCATAAGGGAATATGTGTATTTTAGGTGCTGTGACAAGTCACCATTTTATCGCCTTATTTTGATCACCTTTCAACTTTTTTTCTATAAGTACAAATAAACCAATGTCTCGCTTTAATTCTTGCTGATTTTAGATATACTGCTGTTATTTTATTTGTTGTAAATTTCAGTTATTTGTCTTTTTGTTATTATTCAGAGCTCATTTTATACTTAATATGTTGTATTTAAGTTTCACCATCATTGTGATTTGTATGTTAAATTATTAGGTCCACGCACGTTGCACGTGAGCGATAGAAACCATTAGACTGCGGAGAATTTCAAAATAAATGTCATCAATGTTTCTTAATCTCATGATTTGTTCATTTACTTTGCACTTGTTCCCGCCTTCGCTGGGCCCCCCAGGCACGTCGGGGCCCTAGGCGGCTGCCCGTTTCACGTGTAGGACGGGCAGGCCCTGTTTGTCTTACACACTCTTTGTCTCCAAACCTAACTGCACAGATAAACACAAGTTAACACACACACATGGTTGCAATCATCTGTAGCAGGTCCAAGCCAAATGGCTCACACAGGCTTTTGGGAAACAGTAAAGGCAAGCTCTTGTAAGGTCAGGTTATTTGGTCTGTGTTTTCATACAGTAGATCTCTGTTAGGGCCTAATGCACAGCAACTGCCAACTGTACACTAAATACACACACAAACACACACTTATGGAAGTGAGCAGATAAATCTGAGAGGCAATATAGAAAGAGATCTCATTTAAATCCACAACTGTTATCATGTTCCTCTTCTCTTTGCATTCAATCTACAAAAACAGTGTTCTGAATGGCATACTATCATACTACTCATACCAGCTTGCAATATGCATCTTGTATACTGTGCACAGTATTTTCTGAATGGACGGAAGACCTGAATGCCCTACTACATACAGAAGGGGCCTTAACACGGTTTGCACTAACATGAGCAAAACAAATTGTGGATTCAAATAGCAAAATAACAGTAATTCCAAGATAATTCCATATCACTCAATAAATAAAGCATACAACGTTATAGTCGTAATTAGGTCACTACATCGTATGTAGCACACTACTGTTTAAAAATGTTTATTGTTACATTCTGCAGTCTGTTTTGGGTGCTATTTTTACATATAGTATGCAGTTTTCGGACCTGTTGCTTGCTTGATTGTTCTGAAACGGGCTAAAATAGTTACAATGTTGCATTGTCTTCATGGTTCAGTTGGATTTCACAAGGTTATAGTTTAAAATTCACCAAAACTGTAAAATGTCCATCAAGGTTATTTTTATCCGTCATTAGTTGCTTTTGCATTATTTCTGCAGAATGACAGAATCACTATGGATTTTAATCAGCGTTTGTGATGATATGCAACTGAGTGTTATATATAAAAAAGAAATTTCAATCAGCTTGTCATCTTGTCAGTTCTTCTCAGTGACAGAATAATTTTTCCAAACAAAACAGATGTGTTTTTTCAGTGCTTGAAGCCATTAACTCAGCAGGGAGTTCCGAAGGTCAAGTGATTAACACCTCCCGCTGAGAGGTGCTAATGGGTGCTCTGTCTCCCTCTGCCTGGCCGGTGAATATGTTAATGAAACTAACACCTGAAAATCATTGGAAAAATCAGGTAGTGCAGAGCCAGCTTTAGTACGTGATTGTTGGCGCCACTCAATTTGTTAAAAACTGTATTTTCTGAGAAGTCCAGTTCAGACCAATAGCATCACAAAACTGAATTGTAAAAAGAATGACTTTTCTTGAATAGGTTTCCTGAACACTCCCTCGTCTTACATTGGTCAGCCAAAAAAAAAAAAAAAGTCCCACCCCAAACTCATGCCATTAGTTGAGACAAAATTGCTATGCCGGGCTGGTGTTAAAACAGACACAAGAATGTGTTGATTTGGGGGAAATCAACCTACAAATGCCTTACTTATAGTTTTCTCTGCATATTAAGCTGGAATAGGAGAAAGTATTTTTATATAAAACCTAGTCAGTAGATTTAACATTTTAATCACGATTAATCACGTAATTGTTCATAGTTAATTGTGATTAATCACAGATTTTGAAAGTGCTGAAATTTGACTCTATATATACTTATTTTTTGGTCAAAATGAATTTATTTCCATTTTTAGAAAATAAAATAAAACAATATGTAACAATATAATGCTTTATTAACATTTTCCAAATAAAGCCTTCCCCAGTATAAAGACAGAAATGCCCTAAAATAGCACCAAATTCATTGAAAATTTAAAGTTACTCAAAGGCTAAGTGGGAGTTCAACTAACTGAAATAACAAGTCCCCCCATAGGTTGCATTTTAATTGCAATGGGCATTAAATCTCGTAAACATTCATCCTCCACAGTATTAATCAGCCAGCAGATGGTGGCTATTCGCTTTGATACAGCAATTGTAAAGCTGCTTTCACGATTTACGACAATGCCAGCGTCAAGCTCCACTTTGATCTCCACATGAAAAGCGGTGCAGATGTCTCATTCTGCATTTTCGTGATAGTTAAGACTTGACCTTCTTCTGCAGTAATTAAATTGTGCCTTACAAAGTACTTGCTTCTGTCTAAAGTCTTGCTTTGTACATACAAATTGCATTAAGAGGTCCTTTCCCATCACTGTTGTGTGTGTGTTGTAGGATGTGTGTCAGTGTAATGATGCACAAACCACAACACACACAACACTGCAAAGGTTACGCCCAACTCAGACCAGTATTTTTGCTGGTTTATGCTATATTAACGGTAAATGCATTAATATTTACACGTTAAACTTTAATTAATCGCATGCGTTAATGCGTTAATTTTGACAGCTCGAATAAAACAAATTAAACATTTCATCTTTAAGTCTCCCAATGACTTATAATAATAGAATTTTCAACATTCAAAATTTAATCAACAGTGACAGAGTCATTGTAATATTTGCATTCTGATTTACGATTCAACTTTTTCCTGACATCTGTTGCATACTGAATTGTGATTGATATTTTCTTTCTTACCACTATTTAACCATCTATTGCCAGAAATGGTAAATCAAAGCCTAAAATATAGCTTACTAGAAACATTAGAAAAACTAAATTGGCAGCCTTGTAAGCACTGACATTTCCTTCTGGATATGCAACTCAAGTTATGAGTTTGCTGCCTCTCTTCACTTCCAACTCTCATTCACTTACATTTTTCTTCCCTTTCTCAGGCTAACTGTACTATCAGATAAGAATTTACTAATTACAGTGAGGAAATGAAGAGAAGTCAAAGCTGTCAGTCTCATCTATACAGAACACACACTAACTTCCTCTGTAATATGATATAGTCATGTACCACCTGTGATACACACTCATTGCCCCTCATTTCACATCGTCACACACAGGTACGAACGAAAGTTCAAAAGCATATAGCACTGGAAACCTGAACTGTTTCTTATTAAGAATAGTTTACACAAAATAATTTTTGTGATGTTCAGTTCAGTTAACAGTTCTTGAATGTCAGCATTCTTCCACCTTCTCAAAACACTGCAACATATAGTGGTGACTAGAAATGCTGGTCTTTTCATCAGGGTATACCTCAAATACTAAAATAATCAGTCAGTTAAGTGGAATCAGTATCATTAAATTCCTTACGATTCCCATTCCGAAAAGCACACAGCTGGGATCTAATCAGGTGATCTACACACAGCTCTCTGTCTCGATTGGAGAGCTGAAGAATGAAAACAGGTCTGTGTCATTCAGGAACGTAAGTGTGAGATATAACGGCAAGAAATTTCCAAGCAGCGAGGATAAACTGGACAATGCTCAAAAATGTAGCAACCTTACTTTGGCCAGAATGAAACACCACCCAAAAAGATCTTTTTTAACAGGTTGGGATGTGTGGAAAAAGCTAACTTATGGGGCAGTTAGCCACTCTGGGTCCTTCAGAGAAAATGTCAGGTAAAATCTTTTAGATATGATCAGAATGGAATATTTTTAGGAATACCTGTACATCTACATATTCATTATCTATTCAGCCAATTGTGTGGCAGCAGTGCATTGCATAAAATCAAGCAGATACTGTTCACATCAACCATCAGAATGGGGAAAAAATTTGATCTCAGTGATTTCGACCGTGGCATGATTGTTGGTGCCAGACCGGCTGGTTTGAGTATTTCTGTAACTGCTTATCTGCTGGGATTTTCATGCACAACAGTCTCTAGAGCAGGGCTATTCAACTGGCAGCCCGCGGGCAAATTCCAGCTCATTTGAAGAGTTCAGTGGCCCTTCTGAGGTTGTCAGTTGTCTTAGGGGCTGTTCACACTGAACTTGTTTTGTGTCTGTTCATGCTATTTTTCAATTGTTTTCCTATGTAAACTTGAGCTAGATGCATGTTGTGCCACTTCCCAATGTTTCTACAGTGTCTTGTGCAAGAGCATGGAGGATACACTACAAATGATCATTATCCGTCATTTTGACGGAATGGGAAGATTAAAGAACGCAAAAAGGAATCCGCACACCAGGCCATAAAGTTGCACAAAAAAAAAAAAGGAAACATTTGGGTTCAAAGTCCAAGATCCATTGAGAAACATTTTTTATTGTAGATTTACCATGTATAGTAACAAAAGTGTACAAAGCGGCACAACCAAATAAGTGAATATTTAGTTTATAAATAAATAAAAAATGCTATGTAAATGTAAAAAGCAAAAGTTTCAGTCCATTATGGACTATCTGCTAACATCTTCAATGTAGATAGCATATATATATATATATATACACACACACACACACACACACACAAATCGGGCGCAACATTGATTGCAGACACTGACTGGAGACAATGGATAATGATCAGGTATAACAAGAGACTAGTTAATCACTTAACCAATAAATGAATGATACACAAGTACCGCCCACATAGGTGGAGTAATCCATTGTATACACAACAGCAACAACAAAAGGTGGATTGGAATGACACCTACAGAAAACAGGAAAGATTTAAGGTCTCATTAAGGCCAAGAGGTTGTTCTGTTGTAACTAGAAAAATCCATCAACTTTCACACTGCAATTATCTTTGTTCCAGATTCGAGTACCTGAGAGACAAGGTAACTCTATCAATGCCACAAACAGAGAGTGTGGACAGGGTGACTGGCTTCCTTAAAATGTCTGGCAACCAGAGATTTTGGGTCATCTCTGTAGATGGAACTATGATGTTCATTAATGTGGGTGCAGAGTTGTATATTGGTTTTGCCAATGTACTGCAAGCCACACGGACAAGTCAAAAAGTAAACAACATTAGTAGAGGTTGTTCTGTTGTAACTAGAAATTACTACAAGTAATAAAATTAGTAATTCTATATTGCTTTTTGGTAACAAAACTAATAAAAGTGTTAATCTTTTTTTAGTTGTGACAAGAATGACAATGTCTGCAAGGAACAAAAAACATTTGGACCTTCCAGAGTCTTATCTCATCCAACTGTTGTTGTGTTACAATCAGCATGAACCAGTCAGTCCCTGATGGTTCGGCCTCCAGAATGAACACGAAGATGCTAGTTAGTAAATAGATCTGACCTTGCCTACATTAACAACTGTTAACATATGCCAATATTTTTTAACTATATCCTTCACTTTAGCACTAATAGGACTGTATGCTGTGGAATAATGCGTGAAGAATGATTGTTCTTTGGTACCCTCTTAGCAGAAAGATCAGCAGTACGAGCTCTCTCCAAGGCTGTATCTAACCACTTTCTTGGATATTGTCTTTGAATAAATTGGTTGTACAAGACTTTGGCTTGGCACTTAAAATTCTCTAAACTGCTATAAGGTATACTGCATTTCAAATATCTTGTGTGGAAACTCTTTGCATGCAAAACACTGTTTTTGTCAGTAGATTTTACATAGAGTGAAGTGGAAAGTGTTCTGTTCTCAAGTAAAACCAATAAAAGTTTATAGAGTTTATAGATTCAAGACAGAACTTGATGTTTACATGCAGGGAATTCAACTAGTCTCGAAAAGAGAACAATTCTGCATCACTACCATTAAATATAAGAAATATGTCATCAATGTAACATCTGTAAAAATAACAGAAGAAAAAAGGTTATTGTTAAAGAACTAAAATCATGGACGACTGATAAGCGTGAGAGTTCGGACAAACAGAAAAGTTCTGTTCATTAATTTGGTCAAGAAAACATTTGATATGAAAAGACAAAATTTTAAATCATTGCATATATATCAAACTTACATTTGGGTAATGTTGGATGCAACTTCACCAACAATAACAAACTTCACTGTTGCTGTTTGATACAATTTTTATTATCAGTCTTAATTACTCTCTCTGTTATGGACCAATTTTGAAAGCACTTTTTAGCTATCTGGGTTTTTTTTCAGAATTTTCTGTTTGAAAAATGTTCTCGTGAAAACAAAAAGTTAAATCTATGAACACAGACGTTTTATTTATATAGTAAACAAATAATATAGACCTACTATAACACGATATCTGATTATATATATGATAGCTTTATGTTAAAATATCCTTGGCCCACATGCACCAAAGATTTTTCCCAACTGGCCCACGTGTTGATGAAGTTGAATAGCCCTGCTCTAGATTTTACTCAGATTGGTCCCGAAAACAAAAAACATCCATTGAGCGGCAAATCTGCTGACAGAAAGGCTCAGATAACCACTCTGTACAATTGTAGTGAGCAGAATAGCATCTCAGAATGCACAACATGTCGAACCTTGAGGCGGATGGGCTACAACAGCGAAGACCATGTCTGGCACTTTATTAGGACCATATGTTCCCAATAAAGTGCTAAGTGAGTGTATCTAGTATCCATCCTTCATTTTTTTTTTTTTTTTTTTTAAAGACTTTGACAGTATGCAATTTGATAAACAATCAAAACATTAGTTTATCACATGACCTCATTATGTTAAATGTCCAACTCCGCAAGTGGCATCAACTTATCTTGGAAATACAAAGAATAAAAAAATAAATGAAAAAAAGCCTAATCAAATCTTATGTAAAAATGGCTTTACTCTTGGCAGTCCAATCTAATAAGTAGTCAAGAAAAAGATGTTATGAGATAACTGTAAGGCATGAAGCAGAAAGTGGCCAGACTGCGAAAAAATTTAATAATGACAACCAGCACTCAGAATCCAGAAATGACCACACAGGTTCGAATTTCTGGTAAGATGCGGAATCTGTGTAATGAAAGTTTTTCCTGGATACGAGAAAGAGGGGAAAAAGGACAGGGATTACATTCACGGATCAAGAACTTTAACTGATGGCAGCAGACATTATATATATTACATTTTTCTAATACACACTACACACAGAGATGGAGAAAAATCCTGTATTGAAGTGGCAAAATGCTTAAGGCGGATGACCCAGTTTGGTCGCCGAACAAAAAAGAAAGAATGGTAGGGAAACCAAGTGACAAAAAGCTAAATCAAGGGAAACCTGCAAAATGGGGAGAACAGACAGTGCTGGCAAGGTAAGTGTAAAAAAGTTAAAATGTTCCCTTTCTCCTCGATTTAAAAGTCCTGGCTCATCTATCAGATACCAGATGTAAATGACTAAACAGAGAGGAGGCTTGTTCTCTGAATTATCCCTGGCCCAAACTCCTGCTTTCCCTACCTCACATGCACAGAAGTCATAAAGTACACATAGCACACATTATAAGAGCATAATTCATGGAAAGTGCATTGGTGGTGTGTGCATTCACTGTCCTGTGGCCTGCTGTGACCCCAGCAGTGCTGTAAGAGGTTAATCCTTGTGTGAGTGAGTCTGATCTGACAGACTTCAAAAGCAGAGCTCCCGATCATGTGCGCACATGGGCTGCTACATAATCACTTAAATTCCACCCCGGATCCTGATGGAGCAAAAAAAAAAAAAAAAGGTCCCAAGACCTGGTATGTGTCTGTGATGCAGAGGAAAGTAGAGTGAAAGACAGAAAGAGAGTATTGGGTCAAGGAGGGAACAAGAACTCTCTCTTATCTCCTTCCACCTCCATCAATCACCCCAACTGAACCATTTTAACAACACCTGATTGAAACTTAAGACAAATAACATGAAAAGATAGATATATAAAGGATTAGCAAAAATGACAAAGTTTGTTCTGAGTATCGAGGATTAACAAAGCAAAAGCATATATATATTTAAATGAATGTAAGGTAAAGTGTACATTTTAGCTGCTGTGACTGCAATCCTTTTAAGCCTAGAATAATTTTTAGTCAACTTTTTGCCTTCACTAGCTCTTTTCGGTCTTGCGGTGACAAATCAATCACCAAAAGTACAAATATTCCATGTAGTATCTCAATTAGCAGCATACATAATAATAAAAGAAAAAACAAAATGCTGTTTAAAATAGTTTTTAGATGGAATAAAATATGTCAAACCACAGGAATTGTCAACTCCCCAAAAGTATTTCATGTCAACTACCCCTATAACTCTAGTAAAAAAAGGTATTTTAGCGACTCTATGGTTTGCATGGTCAATTTTCAGCTAAGCTAGCCTGCATATAACCAACAGCTGGGGTGACAGAAATAGAAAACATCTTCCATAATCAGATCTGCAGCAAGACACAGCTGTATCAAATATAAGTTGAGTGAATGTGACACACCGTGTCAAATTGGCATTTCCCCTCCCTAGTGCTAACTCAGTCCAGTGCTAATAAGGCCAGTATAGTTGGTCATAGTGGCCATTCACTCTTTATAGTGAGTTAGTTAGCTAGCTCCAGATGTGCGTGGACAGACACAGCGCTCCGTTGCAAACCGATAACTCTCAAACAGTGGCACTTTTCTTTACAGAGGACTGGGGGCTCTGGGTGGGGGATCCTCCAAGCTGGGGCACTTCAGATTAAATGCTCCCGACAACGTGAGGAAATAAGCGCTTTACTCTCTATCACCATACCGACTGCCAGGTTATGCGGAAAAGGGAACCAAAACATGGTTAAGTAACATCTTTGAGTTTTGGGGCTTCATTAGTAGGTGAACTAACGGTCACAGAGCATTTATAGACAGACACTTAAAGGGATAGTTCACCTAAAAATGAAAATTCTGTCATAATTTACTCACTGTCATGTGACATTCTCTTTTGCGGAACACAAAAAGAGATGTTTTAATGGATATTGCAGACCTTCTTTTCAATACAGTAGCTGTTGATAGAGACACACTTTGAAGCTTAAAGGAATTTTCAGAGTTCACTACAAGTTAAGCTCAATCAACAGGATTTGTGGCATAATGGACTTGCCTCTTGTTTATTAAAAAAAAACAGTAACAGTAAGACACTTAAATGGAAGTTAATGGGGCCAGTCCAAAATACTAAAATAATAAAATGCACATAGTTTTACAAGTTTAGGCACAAGGCAGTATCATTTTACATGTTAACATGATTTTTGTGGATAAAATCGCTTATTAAACTTACTAAACTATACTTATCTCTGTAAAGTTATGTCCAGTACCAGAATTACAGTGTTTTGTTGTCATGACTGTGAAGTTGTAATATTAAAAATAACTTTTATGGACTGGCTATTTAAGTGCCATACTTTTATTGAGATATTTCAATAAAGGAGGGACGAGTCCAAATAATTTTTTTGTGGAAATCAACATTATGCCAAAAATGCTGTTAACTGAGCTTGACTTGTATTGAACCCGGAATATCAATTTAAAAAGGGCCCAAAAGTATCATAAACGTAGTCCATGCATCTCCTATCATAATATTTAACATCTAATGAAGGCATACGACAGGTTTTGGTAGGAAACAACACAAATTATGCGGTAAAAATCTTGACATCTGTTGCATGTTCACAGTGGCACGTGTTCACGCGAGAAGCGTGTTTTTTTGTGCTAAACAATCAAAAACTATTGTATGCTTTAACATTTTTAAAAGAAATTGGAATATGACAACATTTCAACTTTACATTCAACAAAAAGCAAAACATGAAAAGAGAGCACTCTCATTGAGCACTTCCTATAGGAAGAGAGTCCAGGTGGTTTTAGGGAGTCAAATGAACTGAAGCAACATGCTCACATACCATAAATCAGATCACGGTCTGTGTTTTCTTTGGTGGAGTTTGAAGTCAAGTTTTAAGAACAAGTGGGATATATTAAAAGTTTAAAAGTAAATAAAAGAAGTGTACATCTAGAAAGCTCCCATAGACAGTACTTATTTACTTATTTAACTGTACTTAATGTTACTAAGTCATATCCTGTCTATGGGAGTTTTCTAGGTGTGCGATTCCTCCACAATTGTTTTGGATGTACGTGCCTTTTTTTCAGTATTTTTGTTGTATTATAAGTTGCGCTAACAACAGATTGATTGTTAGTAGTTAGTAATTAATCTCTGGATTTTTTGGCATGAACACAATTTTAAATTTGAATTTGTTCAAACTGCATCTAAATACATAATTTAATTTAAATGCAATCATGTATTAAGTGCCTCTTTGCTTTCTTCTTGGAAAGAAAGAAAATTAATATGTAACAGCAAATGAATGTCCTTTGAATCCCATCTAGATTTGATTAATAAACAAATTATCCATTAAGACTGTCTTGTTAAATATGTGCCAATATGTGATTATTGTGCCCGTATTCAAACCCAGAGACCTGTTGTAATGTTGAATGTGAAGTTAGATAAATGTGTTGACTGCGATAAAGAATGATATCACTTTACAATAAGGTTGTATTATTAACATAAGCTAACATGAACTAACAAGGAACAGTACTTTTTAGCACTTATTAATCTTGATTAATGTTTTTTTCAACATATAGAAATATATATATATATATATATGGATTATGAACATGAAATAATTGTATTTTTATAAATTAACATGAACCAAGATTAATAAATGCTGTAAAAATATATTGTTCATTTTTAGACCATGATACCTAATGCATTAACTAATGCACCACCACCTGAGGTTCACATTTAAGTCATTAGTCCAATCACATATGCTAATCTAATTGCTCTGGTTGTTTTGTTGTCAAAGAGGAAAACAGAGATGATTGCTTGCCTCCTCAGAGCTTTGATGGATGCTGAGGGTCCTAATGGCAAACAGAAAGAGTGTTGAGAGGAGGAGAAGGGCATAGACGTCAACATGCTGTAGCTTCAAAAGAATTCTTCTGTGCTGTCACCTTGCCACCTGTTTCTTCTGCACTAATGTTTTCCACAGCATTCAGGCTATGGAAGACCATGGAGATGTTCAGGAAAAGTGTCAAAATATGTTTCAATGGAATAAGTACATCGAAATGTGATGAAAAAGGGTGATTTTGTTTTTATTATATTCTTGCCGCACTATTCTGTATAATGAAAGTAAAAGGGGACTAAGGCTGTCAAGCTCCAAAAATGACAAGAAAGTCATATGGGTTTGGCACGACCTGATGGTGAATAAATAATGACAGAATTTAAATTTATGTGAAATATTCCTAAACGAAACGGAATTAATATAGATTCTGTTTGTAACTGTGACATTGTGCGGTTCTGTGAGTGCTTGGTAGAAGTCCACTATGTGTCTGTATGTATGATTGTGTTTGCATATGGTGATGAAAAGTGGTCTCTGAGACTTAGCTGCAGAGGATTGTGGCTAAAAAGATGCGCACATGATGCAGTTGGAAAGAATTAGTCTTTCAGACTGTTTTCCAAGACCACCCTCTGTGTTTTGGCGAGAGAGAAAGAGACGGACAGAGAATCCAAAAGAAAGAGAAGAGATAGACACACAAAAATGGACAACATAGCAGTCTCTCGGGAGTTCATAAATATAAATTCTACACATAATCAAAAGAACATATGCCAACAATCCAATCTCCAATCAGTTATTTCTGAATGTCGATTTGAGGTGTGAAACAGACCCATCAAATGCAGGAGGAAAAGCGCCAGATCTACAAAACCTCATTGCGGCTTCTGCTCTGAAAAAAAGTTTCCTACTCAAACCCCGTTCCATCATGAGCCATATGTCAACTCAGATTTAAGCGGAGACAGCGAAGACAGGCGTTCTTATACAGTCTAAAGGACCAGCAGAGTGGGGGAGTGAGAGAATGGTTAAAGAAAAGAGAGAAATTTACCATGTTCTGTCACACGCCGATAGTCTAATCATCTGTCAGTTACTCTATGCAAGTGGTGAGTTAAAGACGGAGAGATTTCATCAAATAAAGGCATTCCCCAACTATTATGGTTTTGCATGAGAACAGTTTATCAAAAAGCACATTTACATTTTACATTTGATACATTTGCAAATGCTTTTCAAATATTGAAAACTTGATAAGAAAGAAAAAAGAGCACATAAGCAGATAATAGTTCTGTTACTAAACATTGCAAGCTGCCTCGCTGTGAATTACCTGGATCCACAGTTGATTCCAACTTGGGTTTGATGCTGCATGTTGCTTTAAGCCTTTATTGCTTTATCATGTCACGTCTAATTAGCACACAGTGTTAGATTATGGTAGGTATTGGTTTGGAACAGCCTTCAAGTTGGGAGTGTGACTATGATGCCTTAAAATGCTGTCTAGGTTGGCAGCTCAGGTTTCGGAACAGAGCTTAAAAGTTTTCCAGAAGGATGGTTGTAAAATAGAGGATGATTAATCGGCCTTAGGGCTTGTATTTGTCTTGCGTTGGATAAGGACAGGAAATACCATGTGGATATTAATGAGATACACTGGAAGGAAGTGATAATCTAATTATATTAGCTTGAAAAAGCCAACATATTAGGGCTCATAAGGGTTTTTCCAAAATCCAGACTGTTCTGATTTAGTATGCTGTAGCTTTTTTAACTGATGGGACTTATGGTTTTCTTGTAACGGGTGATCAAAAATCCCACAGACTGATTGACTGTCTATCTGTCTATCTGTCTGTCTCTCTGTCTGTCTGTCTATCTATCATTATCTTTAAACATTTTTGTAATTGGTTACTCCTCAGCAAAATCTGCTTTGTGAATCAAGTGAGCAACTACTAGTGATACTGTTTATAGTTCTTGGCCCTGTCCCTAATTTACTAAGCAATGAGTTATGAACTTGTTTGGTTCGTGGTAAATAATGCCACAGACAACCGTTTGATTTGTATTCGAAGGGAAACGTGATAAAATGCTCGATATCCAGCCCACTTTCCCTCCCCAGCTTCTCCAGGGATAGAGGAATGAATGAAGGAATGTCATTTGAAAGGAAGGATCTTTTGCAATCCTTATAAGCATCAAAGAACGCAGACCAAAATGAGTCCTCGACCGCAGGATACACTCACGCTAGACTGATGGTTCCACACCAGCAGTGTAACACTGACAAGAAAAACTATGTTTATTCCTCACACATTCACATAGTGGGAGGCCATTAATTTATCATTCCAGAGAAAGAGACAGAGAGGCAGAAAGCATCTCTGACATGTGACAAAACTCACTGAGTTCCAGTATATCTGTGAGTCTATGATCAGTGCTAATGGCTTGCACTGAAACTTGAACATCCACAAGAAAGTGCAGGATGTGTGTGTGTGTGGTGAGTGTGTGAGTGAGTGAGTGAGTGAGTGAGTGAGTGAGTGAATGAGAGAGAGAAATTAAGAACATAAAAAACTGAATTTTGTCTGAGCTTTAAAACAGATTTTGAAAAAAGATAAAAAGAAACTTTACTGCCTTTAAATATAAAACATCCACAGGTCCTCCAAGGCTTAAAATAAGGCAAAACATCTTCATAAGCATTCCAAGAAAGAGATGCCTGCTGAGTTTTGGGGAGGACCTTGTGAGAGAAAGTGAGTGCATGTGTGTATTTGGGGCATTTGTCCTGCGTACCTGTACAAAGCTGCACATCACATACTCGTCAAACATTGGCAAGCTGGGCCTGCTTTCGCGGTATATGTGCAGAGTGTATATCGTCATGATGACGGGCTCAGCCTCTGATTCGTCCATCACCAGAATGTTGATTCTGTTGTTGCCCAGGCCAACAGGGTAGTTTGCCATCCTAACGGAAACAGAGAGAAGTTCAAAGGAACACAGTGTACCAAATCATATACACTGCCTGGCCAAAAAAAATTGCAAACTTTAATATTTCGTTGGGTCGCCTTTAGCTTTGATTATGGCGTGCATTCATTCATTGTGGCATTGTTTCGACAACCTTATGCAATGTCACAACATTTATTGCATTAATTTTTGCCCGAGATCTTGTATTGATGACGGGAGAGTCAAACCACTCCATAAAGTCTTCTCCTGCACATTCCAAGGCTTTCAATGGGGTTAAGGTCAGGACTCTGTGGTGGTCATTCATGTGTGAAAATGATTCGTCATGCTCCCTAAACCACTCTTTCACAATTTGAGCCTGACAAATCTTGGCATTTTCATCCTGGAATATTCCCGTGCCATCAGGGAAGAAAAAATCCATTGATGGGATAACCTGGTCATTCAGTACATTCAGGTAGTCAGCTGACTTCATGTTATTGCCGCATAACGTTGCTGAGCCTAGGCCTGACCAATTGAAGCAACTCATTTTTTCAAGTTGTTTTTTCTGATTAGCCTCACTAACAAGTGGCTTTCTTGTGGCCACACAGCTGTTTAATCCCAATCCTGTAAATTTTCATCACATTGTGCATGCGGAAATGCTCACATTTTCACTATTAAACATAGCTGTGAGTTCTACTGTTGATTTTTTACGATGTGACTTCACCAAGCGACTTCATCACGATCATTCAAGATTTTTTTCCGACCAAATTTCTTCTGCAAAGCTGACGGTTCACCACTATCCTTCTAGGTTTTAATAGCGTTGGACAGTTCTTAACCCAGTTCCAGTGATTTCAGCAATCTCCTTAGTTGTTTTTATTTGCTTGATGCAGGCCAATAATTTGCTCCTTCTGAAACACAGTAACATCTTTTCCATGACCACGGGATATGTCTTCTGACATGGTTGTTTAAGAAATGAGAAGCTACACACTGCATCATTTAGGGTTAAAAGAAATGTTGCCAGCTGAAGCATGTTAATCACTGCAAAAATGATCCAATCATAGGCTCTTAAGTATCTGCTTATTTAAATCCAAACAGTGACTTTTTTTTGTGTCAGGCAGTGTATTTGCACAAACTGACACAAACACACACACACACTTCACTTTTGGGGTTATTGATGTTGTGACAGGGGGAGCAGGATTACTGTGGATTAAAACTGGGTCCAAGTCAACATGTGACCCCTCTGTTATGGTGAAATAAGGCTGTGCATTCACCAAACCTTGAGAAATGAGACAGCCCAGACTGCTTTCAGCCAGATCAGTAAAGTCTTTGCTTTCTACAGTGCAAAAAAAAAAAAAAAAAAATTTTATATACTGTATATATATATACACTATATTGCCAAAAGTATTCGCTCACCTGCCTTTAGATACATATGAAATTAAGTGACATCCCATTCTTAATCCATAGGGTTTAATATGATGTCGGCCCACCCTTTGCAGCTATAACAGCTTCAACTCTTCTGGGAAGGCTTTCCACAAGGTTTAGGAGTGTGTTTATGGGAATCTTTGACCATTCTTCCAGAAGCGCATTTGTGAGGTCAGACACTGATGTTGGATGAGAAGGCCTGGCTCGCAGTCTTCGCTCTAATTCATCCCAAAGGTGCTCTATCGGGTTGAGGTCAGGACTCTGTGCAGACCAGTCAAGTTCTTCCACACCAAACTCGCTCATCCATGTCTTTATGGATCTTGCTTTGTGCACTGGTGCGCAGTCATGTTGGAACAGGAAGAGGCCATCCCCAAACTGTTCCCACAAAATTGGGAGCATGGAATTGTCCAAAATCTCTTGGTATGCTGAAGCATTCAGAGTTCCTTTCACTGGAACTAAGGGGCCAAGCCCAGCTGCTGAAAAACAACCCCACACCATAATCCCCCCTCCACCAAACTTCATAGTTGGCACAATGCAGTCAGACAAGTACCGTTCTCCTGGCAACCGCCAAACCCAGACTCGTCCATCAGATTGCCAGATGGAGAAGCGTGATTCGTCACTCCAGAGAACGCGTCTCCACTGCTCTAGAGTCCAATGGCGGTGTGCTTTACACCACTGCATCCGACGCTTTGCATTGCACTTGGTGATGTATGGCTTGGATGCAGCTGCTCGGCCATGGAAACCCATTCCATGAAGCTCTCTACGCACTGTTCTCGAGCTAATCTGAAGGCCACATGAACTTTGGAGGCCTGTAGCGATTGACTCTGCAGAAAGTTGGCGTCCTCTGCGCACTAAGCGCCTCAGCATCCGCTGACCCTGCTCTGTCATTTTACGTGGCCTACCACTTTGTGGCTGAGTTGCTGTCATTCCCAATCGCTTCCACTTTGTTATAATACCACTGACAGTTGACTGTGGAATATTTAGTAGCGAGGAAATTTCACGACTGGACTTGTTGCACAGGTGGCATCCTATCACAGTACCACGCTGGAATTCACTGAGCTCCTGAGAGAGGCCCATTCTTTCACAAATGTTTGTAGAAGCAGTCTGCATGCCTAGGTGCTTCATTTTATACACCTGTGGCCATGGAAGTGATTGGAACACCTGAATTCAATTATTTGGATGGGTGAGCGAATACTTTTAGCAATATAGTGTATATATATATTAAATAATTTTTTTATTCAGTATTTTTGTTCTTACAAATACTTTAACACTTTTGAACACTTTTTTCCTTTTTAAATCTGGGCAATGTGACATGCCTCACTCAGTCTAAAACTGTTTTAAAAAAACATTCTTGCATAATTATTATACAGCACATGGAGTTTATATGAGGATAAAATGGGTAATTAGTAATTAGTAAATTTACTTATTTTTATAAGTCATTATCATTGACAGTAAATAAGCTTAAACTGTAATAATCAGACTCCTTTTTTGTTTATTACCAACAATTATAGAACATGATAAATTATTTAACAATTTAATTTAAAGTTACATCAAACACCACAAAAACCTTTTATTATTTTTATAATAACAATACTAATAATACTATTTATAATAAATGTAAAAAGCTTTATTGTTATTGGAATATAGAGGTATACTCTTAGGATCGGAATTTTTATGTGAGTGTCACCTTTTGACACAACATCAGCAAGATGTAACATAAATGGTCAAAAATATAAAACAATCTTAAAAAAACTTAATCTTAAAATCTAATAAAACTCCATTTTAACCTTTAATCTTCCTCATGTATCATTTGTTAATTAAGTGATAAAGAATGTAAAATACCACAGCGTCCGAGCTGTAATCATGTGTCCGTCACCTTAAAATATGTGAAAGCTATTTTTCTCTGTGGGTATTAAAGATTACAGTGTGTAACAGAGTCTAATAGGCAGGGATCAGGGATTTTGAATGTGTGTGTGTGACTTGCCATGGGAAAGCAAATTCAGAAATTAATCTGATAAATCATTCAAACGTTGAAGTGAGTTTGAGCTGACAAATTAGGCAGATCTGATTACCTAGAAAAAAGTAGCGACGGCACTACCGTACCGCAGCCTCTTTGTTCATTGTTTTCCAGCTCAAAGCGCTGTGTTTTACAACACTCACTGCATGGCTGTATAGCCCACACACTGCAGTTTATATCTTCAAAAAAATCTACACTTTAACACATTTTTATATACAAAAATTACAGTTATCTGTGTTTCGGCTATAACCCAATGCTTTATGTTTATGCCATCACAATTTTATTTATAATATATATATATAATTGTAATTATAGAATAATTATATTTTTGACACAACAATAAATTTAATCATTACTTTATGGCCAAATTATTATAATACTTATGTTTATATAATAATAATAATAATAATAATAATAATATTAATAATAATATTTGAATGTAATTTTAAGAAGGATTTTGTGAATTGTGATTATTTCAGAAAATAACTATTTTTATGACACAACAATTGTTAATATGGTAAGGCTGTAATGTTAATGTAGTGTTAATGGTTATTCTATGGGTAGTGGATAGTGACTGACTTTGGTCCACGATGTTCATCCAGGTGAATGTGGCATTGTGGGCTCACTGGTTCTGGTCTGATCCAAATGGTGATCACATCAAATGGAACCTCAGCTCGATATTCCTTCACCCAAGGGTTAAACGTTGGCATAAGGACCATTGGAGGGTCTGTGTACAATTGTCTCAGATGAGGATCCACACACCTCCCTGAATATGGCACATTCAATAGTTAAAACAAATCAGTTGTGTACACAAATTACCAAATATAGTTATTAATGTGTTATTACAAATTTGTAACCAGTGTTTGGTATAACGCGGTACAAAGTAAAGTGTTGCTGTAATTAAATTACTTTTTACTTGAGAAAGTATTTTAAGGCATTACTCTTTTAGTAATTTAATTACAGTTACTTATGATGTACTTGCATTACATACTGTATAGACTTTAAACAATTCTATATAAAACAATACTGAATTGAAAATCGAAATTGAACGTCTATGATAACGTCTATGATAACATAATTGAGAATATTTGTTTTCTAATTCAACACAGCCCCTTTAAATGCACTGGCAATATGAGTGACTGTTTTACTAAATGGAAATATCCCCATTACTACGAGTTTATGAGAAATGCAGATAAGAAGACAAATGCAGATCCGAAGCACAAGTACCTACTAAAGCACTTGACACGGCAACATAGATATACACTTTTAAGAGACCGCAGGGGCTGTTCACACCAAACATGTTTGCACTGTTTTAATTGTTTTCTGATGTAATCACACAATAGACGGATGTCTTTGACTGCTGCGACGAGTCATTGGTGTTTCATTCAAGTCTCGTGCAGGACTGACGGATTTTAGACAGTCTGTCAAGTTAAAATGAGCTTCAATATTTAAAAATGCATCTCGAGACACCTGCATTCTGCTTCATTTGTTGCACTGTGTCTAGCTTGTTTTTAGCGCAGTTGTCATGAAGATTCAATGTTCTGAAGAAGTTCAGGTGTCAAAGAGGACTTCATGTGACTGTTGCACCGTTACACATGAATCCAGATTGTAGTTGGTTTTAGTACAAATAAAGTTTCAGCGCGTGATAAACTGTAAGCCAATATTTTTTCCTTTCTGCTCTGGTTTGCTGAGGGGCCGCTGTGCATTGTTAAAACTGTTACGAATGTTGCCTACGATGCATACATGAAATACAGCCTTTTGCAACAAATGCACTTGCTTGGAGAAGAAATTATAAAGAGAGTGGATGATTTTGATTAACAGATTTTATTAACCATTTAGGAAAGTTTAAGAACAGTTCAAGAATAATTTATTTGATGTTCTAGGATTATTTGTCACATTAGATTCTGATGTTTAATTCAGCTCTGTGTGAGTGCTTAACAATGTTTGGAATAGAGCGGAACCTTTTTAAATAAAAGAACTCTTAACTGTAATTTTTTTGTACAAAACAAACCCAAAGCCTGCTGGAGTGAAGCATGAGCACTTCCCTGGCGTCGCGTTCCAGACAATTTGGATTAATTATCATTACATGGACAGTGCCAGCGCTAAAAGAAAAACAATTCGGTCTTTGCAAGTACTTTTCATGTGGAGTTCAAAGCGGTAACCCATGAAACTGCGGCTTCACGATTGCTGTAGTAAAGTAGATAGCCAATATTAATATTGTGGAGGATAAGGATTTAAGAGATTTAATGCCCATTTAATGGAGACTAGATATTTCAATTAGTTAATCTCCCAATTAGACTTTTGGAAATGTTTAATTTTATTTGAATTGGTGCTATTTTAGTGCAGTTTTATCTTTATACTGTGGAATGCATTGATCAATATTTAAGTCCTTTTTTACTATCAACCTCCACGTTCACTTTCACATTCTTCTTTTGTTTAAGCAATTCGCATTCTTTGTGCATATCGCCACCTACTGTCAGGGAGGAGACTTAAAAAAAAAAAAGACTTAAATAATGATCTGTTTCTCATCCACACTTATCATATCGCTTCTAAAGGTTTAGATTTAACTATTGGAGTCATATGGATTACTTCTATGCTGCCTTTATGTGTAAGTTGGAAATTCAAAAATGTTGTACCCATTCACTTGCATTGTGAGGACCTACAGAGCTGAAATATACTTAGTCTTCTCTTTTGTTAAGCAGAAGAAAGAAAGTTAAACACATCTGGGATGGCATGAGGGTGAGTAAATGATGAGAGAATTTTCATTTTTGGGTGAACTATCCCTTAAAGGAGGAACTAAATGCATTTTGACAGGAAAAGCAGTATATATATAGTCAAATTTCAGCGCTTTCAAAATCTGTGATTAATCACAATGAAATATTTTAATAACACATTATGATTAATGTGTTCATATGTTGCAACATCAACAATTGATTCACATTAAAATAACTTAAGAAGCAAAACCTTTGTCTGGGTGCTCACCTTTTCTTGACAATGAATCTGATGGATCTGGTTTTGTCTCATGTCCAGGGTCTTCTATGCTGTTGGAATTATTGGAACCACAGTCATTTCACATGATTTTTTTACAAAGAAGGTTGAGAACAGCCCCTCAACAAACTCTATAATGGTCTCATAATGCAGGTGGCTGCCTGAGCCAACATTTTCTCAAGTTTCTTGACAGAGACAGATAGTAAGAGAGAGAAAATATTATGAACAAAATAACAGGGATAAATAAAATGAGACATCAAGAGGATTGGGAATTACTGCAGGAGGCTTTAAAAACAATGTTTTGACTGGACTGAAAATGACTCAAAGTGCCAAAGGCTCAATTTAACAGGACACCGTGACTGAAGAATGATTGAATAAAAAACAATATTTCTTAAACAGAACTATTTGCAAGAGATGATCTACGCACCCTGGCAGAATTTGTGCATGCCTGCAACATAATTCATCTCATCACTGGACAGAGAACAAGACTTGATGACATGATCTGGTGAATCTGTTTGCATGTGTAAATGTGAGAGCATGTTTGTGGTTATTACCTATCAGTCTGATTCCTTCTGGTGTAGTAAAGGCTGAGCTGTTGGAGTAGGGCCATAAGAGCTGGTCTCCATCCATAATCCTGAGCACTGAGGGACTTCTGGATTAGATCATGCTGGAGATGATCCGGAGCAGATATAGGATACAGCTGCCAATGCGCAACCATGCACATACACACCATAAAATGAAATATTTATTACAAAAAGGACAGTTTTATATGTGGTAATTTTACATAGAAAGAGTCTTCACATTTATATTGGTCTTATTAAATGTTGTTTTTGTAAATAGTTCGATAAAATAAAGCTGTAACACACAACTCAACTGGATATTTTATTGCTTTATATAAAATGGTGACAACAGCAATATTATAAAAGACAACAACAATCAATAAGCAGTCCAATTCATTAATAATAATTCATGTATTCAATAATTGGACCCATAAAAAATTCATTCCTGTAGCTCAACTGGTAGAGCATGGCAATGCCAAGATCAAGGGTTCGATTCCCAGGGAACACATACTGATAAAATTTAAAGCATGAATGCACTGCAAGTTGCTTTGGATAAAAGCATCTGCAAAATGTATAAATGTAAACTGAAAATGTCATTCACCATGTAGTTCATTACTGAAGGTTTTTCCAGTTGCTAAGCAACAAAGCAACCTGGCAAGGGCATTAATATAGAATGTGCGCATTTATAGTCCTTTTATATGAACGGTAAGTGGTGTCAAACGTGACTCCTCCAATCAGAATTAAGAGTCATAACTCATTGTTTTATAATGTGTCTTTACCAGCTGAAAGGGTCCTGGTGTCTTGAGGTGTTGATTAAACTGTTGCAGTAAGTGCATCTCTTCTGGAGGCAAACATAAACTGTTTGGCCATTCACAGCCACCGTACTGCGACATAAATTAAGTACAATTAGAGTAATAAGACACTCAGCAACACTGAAAACAGTTAATATGTGTGCAAAAAAATGCCTGTACTTCACAAAACAACAAAAAGGAAAAGGAAATATATACATTAATACTGCATGGCTGAGTGTAAATAGTTAAGTATGACACTT